>NC_026153.1:5919024-5937792 GCF_000512975.1 Sesamum indicum
GAATCTGAAGAGAGGTCTGTGTGAGGGGTCGGAGTCCCCCACTGAATTGAAGTACCAAAGAGTGGTTCTGCAATGAAATCTAGTACGCTGCCGATGATTACTGATTTAGGATTTGTACAGTTGGGGGGTTGGTTTGGGAAGTGAAGATCCAAGGTTGACTATTTGAGGCTTTTGTTCTTGCTTTGTTGGCCTGCATTTTGTTGGACAGTCTCTTTCGTCACATAATTCCACTTCTTTCTTTTCACTTAGGGTCCATCAAAATTCAATTGAAATCTTTACCATAATACCACAATTTTAACACCCAATTCATCAATCACACAATAAGTATATTAACATTAATTATATTTAATTAATTATACAATAAATGCTTGCAGAATACGTTTATTGTATTAGAGATTGTGTTGATTTGTTTGATAGAATTGAACATTCGCAACGATTATTTGAAAGAATAAAAATAATTGCATTGATTGTATAGTTACATATGATAAGATGATTTGACATGTACATTCGTGCTAGATTATGTATGTTGTGTTTAATATAAGTAATTATTATACCATAATATTTATTACATTCTTTATTCAGAATTTCTGCAAATTTTTATATTAAATCATTTCCACATCATGGACCTTTATTGGACCATTTTATCAACCTAAATAAAATAGGTCATCCAGACATATCACATAAAGTGAACATAAACTTATACTATAATCAATTATATAATTACAAATATAATTTCAATTCCAAACAAATTTGTCAAACCAATCCAATATAATTATTATTTAACAATTACGCTATAAACTGTACATTAATTCTATTGTTTCTTTTCTAATATGATTTAGTCAGAATATATCATATACACACATGTACAATCAATTTTAACGAGATCTTCTATTACATTTTGATATCATATCCATATAAATTTGACATGCATTTGTTTCAAAAATGAAAACACATGTGCACCAATATGACAGTATTATATGACACATTGTCTAACAAAAGATCCTTTAAAGGATCGTCTAAAATTTGGGCGTGGAGGAGCTTGTGGTTGTGGGGGCAACAACCAGAGGGTGTGAAAAGGCCGGGTTTAGTGGGTTCCCACAAATCAAAATTGGGATCTACTAATTGAAATCATGCCTCTTAAAAATAATCTTTATATATATATATATATATCAATAAGGCTTAACTCAATAAAGGTGAGGTTTCCTAACTTTAAGGCATGAATTCGAATTCTACCAACATATGTGATATTATTTTACTTTAATAATAAGTGTCGTTTTATTTTAATAGTAACTGGTAACTAAATATAATTATCTGATATTGGTGATTGGTATATAATTGTTACAGTTATTGGTTGTTATTATATATAAATATTTAATATCGATTGATTGTGATCAATTTATTCAAAAAAATAATAGTTTATCATGTTCACTTCAATAATAATAATAATAGTTTCATTTTTTCATTTATTTAAAGTTCAAAATGCTTTAGAGAAAAGAAATAAAATGTTCCTAAAAACCTCCACAAAGTACAATTTTTGCTAAGCATAGCTTCAACATGTATTTGAGTTACTTCTTTTAAGATAATATTTATTTTAATTTGTAAAAATAATATTTATTGAAATATTTATTTTTTGCACAAACACCACATATGCCCTTATTGCTAGCTATTATTATTATTACTACAAAGGAAAAGCTAAGTAAAAAGAAAAAGTTAATTATGCACTCGATTGAATAAGACCCAAACACCCAACTTGTTCTTTTCTTTTCGTGGTGTGCAATAATCAACGTAATTATGACTAATTATTTGTACACAGTAAAAACACAAAAATCTATCGAAATAACAATTACATCATTATATTATTATTTTTAAAAAAATCAATCAATATATTCTCGATCACCATTATACTACAAAAAAAAATTTATTTGACTTGCAATAAGTTAGTAATAAATTAATTAAGACTAAATATAAAATGTTATTTATTTATTTATTAATATCTGTAAATTAATATTTTTTACTTATCACCTGTTATTATTAAATATATACTCTATTTAAGAATTATTGAGGTACTTAAGTAATATTTGATATCTTAACATAACGAATTATATAATTAATCAATTAATGTATAAAAATATACACAAATCAAATAAATGATCTACTTGGAAAGACAAATAGAAATAGAGAAAAGCACAGGACCCTAAGTGCAATAAAAGCCAAGGATCTAAATCATACTATGGTTCTGTAATAATTATAATATTTCCCCCATCATTAAATATTCCGCTATTAATTGCTGTTATTAATCATTTCTGCCCCAATTGTGCCATCATACCCTTCACCTCACTTACCACTTCATTACTCCCATTTCAATCACCACTTCACTCCCCCTTTTTCTTTAACACCAACACCCCCCACCCCTACCCCTTTTTTTCACTAATACATCTCATCTCATCTCAATAATTAAGATATGGTAAATTACATTTACACCTTTTAATTTATAATCTGTTTACATCAATCATATTTATCTTTTGTATAATTATATAAATAATTTGTGATATATGAATAATTAAATTTGCACCTCTTAATCTATAATTTATTTATAGAAAATTACATTTATCTTTTGCATACCTATAGAAACCATGGCTGTCAGTAAAAAAATAGAGACAATTTATATCATATATTGACATTTTTTAGAAATGTATGCTTAATTTTGCGCAAAAAGAAAAAGATGATTTAAGAATAATTCATGTAAACAAATCATAAGCAAGACGTGTAAATATAAATTATCCCAATGGAATAAGATGAATTTGAATGAAATGAAAGTGACTTTTTGAATATTTATGAAGGTGCGAGTAAGAATAGAATAATGATAGTTAATATAAGGTATAAAATGTGTTGGGTAAAAAATAAATATATTTACGAGAGGTTGATGTATATGTACACACGTATATATTTTTCAAAATAGTAAAATGTGTTAGAAATACGGGTGATGATTGTGTTATTGATAATTATAAATTAATCAAATTCCATCAAACCAAATTAAATTCGAAGTAAAATTCTCGACTCCTAAACCCTCGACACAAAACCCACGCAGACGCGCAAACGAAATAGTTGGTTGCCGGGCAAAGGGTTGGTGAGTTATAGGCGTGAGAGACGGTGGTTAGAAATCGGGGGACCAAAGTCAAGAAACATCTTATTCAAGAGTCAAGATAGGTCCACACGGCAATATCAACAGAAACACAGACAGACATACATGTTTTGAAATTCAAAGCCCGAATCACGTTCTCCCCTACGTTTCTCCAGTTTTCTGTCTATCCCTTTCAACAAATCTCTACAACCCATTTTCTCACCCACATGCTACTTTTGCCCAAATGTCTAAACTTGCCAACCCATACACTCTTCGCAACTCCGTTTTTCTAATACAGGATTTCTTCCTATGTTTCGTCGTTTTCCATTGGAAAACTGTTCACTATGTGCTCGTGGGTACAGACATGCAAAGTTTGTTCTGAATGGCGTAATATTTCCCTTGTGAAGCCCTGGATTCGCTAGTTTTCAATAGTAAAACTGCTCTTCTTTCACACGTACAATAAACAGCATGGAATGAGGAAAATTGGCCACCCAAGGAATGAAACTGGTGGCGAGGAATAGAGTATTACTATAGTTTTTGTTTGGTTCTGGAATACAATTGGCAGATGAAATAGAATAATGCTGCCAGCATTAATTCTACGACAATTCACATGAAACGTAGTGCATACATCTCTGAACATCAACACAGTCTTAACGCTCTACTGCCTGACACCTGAATCTGTAGCATGTTTGGCAGTTGTTTGCCACTCCTTCCACGGTACTTGGGTCTATCCTGCCAGATCAAACAAATGATGATAAACCAAAGTCAGGGAAAAGGAGCTACCGTAAAGGATGTTTGAACTTCAGAAGCGTGCAAACTGTGGCCTTGATGTAAAAAATTGCATACAAACTCCCACTGGCTCCATAAATTTTGCACATTCTGTAAAATTTTTTGTTATAATTGATTTCTGTTTTTGTTAATTCTTTTTAATGTCAATGACATGTATTCTTACAACAAAAACACCAAGAAAATCAGAATTCCTAAAACTTATCATGCAAAGAAAGGTCTATGAAAAAATTAAGGCAAAGAGAGACCAACTTACTTGTGTAAACAGCCCAGTCGGGTATGTACAAAGGACACTACTTCGATATTTTAATGAAACAGGCATTCTTTTCTTGATGTCAATCTTCCTCATTTTCATCTTTGGTGTCCTTATTATTGTGCTTCTGCGCATTATACATATCCGCTACCTGAATTTAGCAAAGACATTGCTTCATCAAATGTCATGGAAACATGCCGAGAAAAATAAACAAGGCAGGCTGATTGGATAGAAGAAAAATATGACAGGGATTAGTTACCATATCAGATGAGGAGGCTTCCTCTGGATTCTTATCTTCTCGGACACGAAGTAATCGTGGAAATCGCAAAGAAATTCCCTGGTGAAGATAGCATAAACAAGATGAAGAGTATTAGCCAGTCAATCAAAGTACAGACTAACAAATCCAGCTTTCACCTCCCATCAATAAAGCTCCCCCAAGACTTGGAGTTTTCACAGGGATACACGAACATGCAAAAGCAGTAAAATAGCAAAAATAACAAGGGCAAAAGAAGAAAAGAAAAACAAAACATAATGGGATGACTTTATTAACTAGAACCCAAATAAGATATTTAAACCTCCAATAATTGCCTTGGAGAATCCAATTATCAGTTACTAGAGTAATAAATACTTAACCTAATAACAATCATTATCATTGTTCAGTATGAAAGAACATATACATCCGCAGAACAATATAAAAAATCAACGCACTAAAAACATTTTAATCTGATTGTTCTCTTGCTTCTTATAGATTTTACAAAGAACTATAATTTTATCAGACGTACATTAATTGATTACACAATTTTCTTTGGGATCGTGGGAGATATGTGGAATGAAGTTAAATTGATATAATTCAACAAATTGTTAAAAATTATTAACTCATGGAAATACAAAATAGAGGGCAGGTGTATTTAGTATCAAAGGCCTCACGGCCCCAGCCCAAATTAACTCGAGCTTAGAGTTCAGGCACACACACATAACTGGACACACGCCAGACATAAATAATCATTTTCTTCTGGAAGAATTAAATGGTACCTTATCGGGATCCACAATACCAACGGCGGCACGGTGAACAGGGCTGATAGTGAGATCAGCAGCTTTGACCTCCCAAACCTAAAAGACAATATGACTGATGTGAGTTATCTTTATCCAGATTTCTGTGCGGTAGGGTTAAGCACATCATTCTTAGAAGTCAAAGAAAAAATAACAGCTAACACCAACAGTTTTCCATCTCCTTTCCTCGTCTCTTTGAGGAGTAATACTTTTCTAGGCTACTAAATGTCGTCTTTCATCCGAGACGGAGTCCTTTTTTTCTGCTCTTTTTCCTGTTCTGCAAAAAAATAATTTTTTGCTTTCCCCCCAAACAGAAAGACTGTATCACGTTACCACCAAGATAAATTTGGAAATTGGGCAAAATTAGATGGTAGACTAGGACCCCAAGAGGGAACCCAATTGAGGAAAGTTAGTTCTATCTCAGGCTCACCAGTTTTGGGTGCGTTAAATAGGTATTAGAGTGGTAAAACCATTGATGGTAAAGTATTGTGATACAGCAAGTAATAAAATGGGACAAATGGTGCTTACCAGAGAGAAAAACATAAACAATAGCACAACCAAATAAATAAAAGATAACCGGTTGCTACCTCAGTTGGTTCAAACCATACATCTGGACTGATTGTATCCGAATATCTGTAATATGACTGAGCATTGCACATATGTCAGGGAAATATGTTACTGATCGTCCCATGAGAAAGCTCACATATGCCAAGTGAATACAAGTTAATTCAATCCAACCTTTGGTTTGGGAATAACTTTTGACCGAAGACTGGCAGAACGTTCTTCAAGCATTGCTTCAGAAAAGCCAGTTCCTGATGAGAACCACAAATTGTGGAATTACTTAAAAATTCAAAAACAACTAGATAGATGAGTTTTAAAAACCATCAAGCAGCATTGATATGATTTCTGTTAGGCAGGTAGAAGATCCATGTAATGGCATCACAACTTAGACCAAGAAGTAGAACTTTACCAATTTTACATATGCTTTGGAATTCCTCTTTGTCACTATCATAACAAGCAAGGAGAAAGGCACCATAGACACCTAGAAACAAAATAACACTATGAAATTTGAGAATTTCACTGAAGAGAAAGTTTCCACCTTCAACAGATTTCAGTTGTTAAAGGCAAGAGATGACACCATTCTGTGTCATATAAACCATCTAATAGATAGTTGATGCCCGACTCCTATCAGAAAAAAGCTATACATTAACGTACCAGTGCGTTTCCCCCTGCCATGGAATGCAGCAATGGGGACTAAATCTAATGAATCACCAATACTGCAGAACATAAAAAAATATTAGCAGCACTTCGAGATGAGCTTAGTATTTATTAGTTCAAAGCAGTTATGAGCTTAAGGGCTTACCTATCCATGTAATCCTTTTTCAATTTAAGCCAGTTGTTAGACCGCTTCGAAGGCTCATAAGTAGCATCTTTCTTCAACGTTTTGATGATCAACCCCTCACAGCTGGAAGAATGCAAACATAAAAGAAGAGGGACGTCTTTATGGTTACTTGACAGCTTTGGGGAAAGAAAAACAAATGCTACTAAGTCCTCTAATGGTGCAGCTTGTAGTTAAAAAGCAACGCCAAATCAGAAAAACTGATACATGATTAAGTCTAGCTTACTGCATATATTTCTCCTGAGAATAGTGGAAAAACAAAATACAACAATATCCGACAATTGATATACTAAACTTCCATAACCCTCTATGTTTAGTTAGATGCTAATCCACATTGGCTATAAGTACAAATGTCCATTTTACTTTCTAGAACATGACCAGATAAGCTAATGCCTTAAAATACAGTAACCAGAAAGCTGTATAAATTAGAATTACCTAGAATTAACAGCATCATCAAGAAACTTTTGTATTTCCTCCAGATCATTTGATGTGATAGCAGTGGCAAACTGGAGAAAACCATGCTCTTCTTGAAATGAGTTGTAAAGATGCTGCACAAATAGGAGGAAGGGGTAAGTAAATATTATTATATGTCCTAATAGACCCACTTAATGATAGACCAAACTTGCAACTGACAGAAAGTAAAAACAAACTTATGTTGCTCGCACTGAACTTATCATCTAGTTCATGAAAGACAACAACTGAATGTAAGAAAAGGTTGCTGTTTTGATTTTGGATATTAGTTAATGGATGGAAGCTAGATAAGAATGGGAGGATATCTGAGCAGAGTGCAGGAAATGATTGATTCGTAACCACCCACTTATAAAGTTCAATACTTGATGCAACAAAAGCAGCATAAGAAAGAAATTGTGAGCTTCAGCAAAAACCCAAGTTGTTACTTAAGGCTTTATTTGAGCAATATTATAAAGAAGCTTTATCAGCCACATGGAAACATCAAATACCATAAAATTTAGCTTCTTCTCAGCAAACATAACCAACAGTATACCAAATATATCCCTTGAAGATAGTTGTTTAGAAATGCATAGAAACATTAGGTAAATAAATACAAGGAAAAGTATATATGAAGTCTAACATAATTAAGGCACAAAAGACATAATACCTCTCTACGAACATTGAGTTGCTCCTGGAGGAGTTCTTGGCCATTAAGATAGAGGATGTCAAAAGCATAAATGCAAACGTTGACTTTGATTTCATTCATCAGAACATTTTTTCGAGCGCGTGTGCTAAGAACCTGAGCAAGACAACTTCGGTACTTAACTTGACTACAATAGTATGAATTAGCTATATCAAAATTGTCAACTGAATATGTTCTATTAGCAACAAAATATGCACATCAATTTGAAAAAAGAGAAAGAAAGACATTAATCTGGTGCATAAAGAAAAGCAAAAGTGACACACAAACATGAGAAGTGCAAAAATAGGAGGGGCCTTGGAAATGCCAAAGGAGAAAGATAGAAACAATGATGCTAATAAGTAAAAACAAATGACGGTAAAAATCGCCAAATAGTTTACTGAGCTTAGTTTTACGCACTCTTCCAAGTTCTAACTCTATGAATACGTATTTGCAAAACATTCATTGCCAAATACCTGTTGACCTTCACAATTATGCCCGTTTTTGCAAAAAAGTATCATCCATTGTAGACCTTAACACATTGAAACTATGCTCCAATCTAAAATGATAACCTATGATGCTGTCCCAGTTTTAGAGAAGAATCAGAGCATAGCTTGGAGTTATCATAGAAAGGGAATGAACTGTATGTAAGTTGAAAGGGTTATAGAATGAAAACAGAACTAAGACAGTAATATTATGGGTGAAATAGTCTAGAAGGGACCAAAAAATTCTGGACAGCTGCCAGCATTATGCAGCAACAATCATGTTTTGAACCTTCTATCAATATTTCCTACACACATTTAAAATCTGCTAGCTGAAAAAGAAGGCCCAAAATTGCTAGTCAAATCTAGATAAGCAACGCATTTAGATACAGCAATTACAATCCCTGTTATGCAGTCAATAAATCTGTGACACGGCTCCAGAATTCTTTTGTTGTCATGAAAAGAGCGATCAAGAAACCATATTTTAAGTAAAGAATTTGTTGTCAAAAGATAATTCTAAATAGAAAACAAACTATCATAAGATTTTTCACCTGGAAAGGTTGGATTTTCTGTTTCTCACGGTCATATGCAACAAGTTCACAGTCAAGAACAAATGATGTGACAGAAGGCTTTTTTAATCTGCACTACGATGGTCAAAGTTAGTAACTACTCACAAAATAATCTCAGTATAAACACCTAAAAACATTAAAAGGAAAATGTCAACGAAGAGGAGAAATTTCTCAGGAAAATAGACTATGTAACATGGGAAAAAATTCTCACATAGGAGACCCCTTTACTCCTAAAGTAGCTTCTACATAATGTCTAGGAAGAGAGAATATTGCATCAGTATTTAGGCATAGAGCTCCACACAAACAGGATAAAAGTTACCAACTCCATAGGCATAAAAGTTAACATATATCCAATGTCACTAGAGTAGAAAGAGAGCAGAGGAAATTGATGGAGGAGAATATGAACAATAATTTTAGTGAATCAACTTATTCTTTGACGATTCTGGTTTAAAGTTTGTGTCCTTTCATATCCAACCAATTAGTTAGAAGTAAAAGTACAGCACAAGGACAACACCATTAATGTTCACTTTGAAACAAAGAAAGGAAACCATCTAAAGATTTCATCTCATCAGAATCAAGTCCTTAATTAGTAGAAACATTCCGGGAGATCATTTCTTTATGACATAAGCATTGTTATACTTTACAGATATCAGATGCTAGATATCTCACTCAAGGACTATTTAAGTTGTTGGAACTTCGAATATATTTGTCTGCTGAAAAGTTCATGGAATCATAAAAGGTATTTCCACAAGCTTTCTGGATTTGATGCTGCCAGAAAGTATGTCTATAACACAAGTGGATATTGGACATCATATTTTGATCCCAAAAAGATGAATTGTCCATTAGCCATTCCCTTAAATAAAGACTACCTTGTGACAGCAACAACAACATCTGGAAACTTTCCAGTATTCCTCTCTGCATTTCTACTGTATATCTCCACTGAGCCATTCTCCATAAAATGTATCTACATGGAAAGTTTGATAGTTATAGCATAAATGCCCTTTATTCCATGCCTCAAGGATTCAGCATATTTCTTTTTAGGTATTCTCACCTGAGCACGTTCTCCATCATACTTGTATTCACAGGTGAACTCCATATCTTGAAACTTCTCCACAATTTCAGACACCCCTTTGGTTGGTTTAGCTAACATGGGACCAACAGGAATCCCAGGTGAAAAGCTACATGTCTTTGGGAGATTCCACACACCGCCAGAAAGAAGAGCAGGAACTATTTTATCATAGACTGGAATTACAGAATAGACTTGTTTGACAATTTTTGCAGCCTAACAGACAAAAACGAATGTTAAAGGAGAAGAATAAATGCAATAATATAACTATTCTAATAATGGCATGGTATAAGCATACATAATGTGTTAGATACAAATGACAGTAATTAACAGGGAAAAGATAAACACGAGTCTGAAGGCCTCAAATATCAAAATCCAATAGACTATTCTAGTTTACAGAGTGTTTCGCCACTTTAACATAACCACGCGACAAGAAAAGACAAAAGAAGCTCGGACAAGATATCCAGTCAAGTCATGCAACATATGAAACTTTGTTCAAGCACTCGTTCAAATGCACTAAATTGGAGAAAAGGCAAGCTAAGAGTGGCTTGCTCAGTCTCTTGGTGGCTCTTGAAGCATATCTTTTCTATCTTGAACACAATTGTAGCAAGTACATAACGTTTACATTCTTTAGTTGGGATAGGAAGCACAAAGCAGATATCCAAACTGAAACATCTACTCAGCCGCTAACCATGTTAAAAAATCCCAGATTCGCAATGGTTGCGACCTAATAAATCTTGCAAATACGGAAGTTTTCAATTATAAATCTTCCAATTTCCTCATTAAATTCTCAATTAGCGATGACTATATCAAACTCTTAAAAGCTTTTAGCTCAGTACTTTATGATCACATTGAAAATCAGCATACATTGTATTGAAGATTACAAATTTCTAGCTCTATCAACTACTGAAATTTTTGATAGTGGACATCAGCCCAAAATGATTAAGCCAAAGTTGCCAGGTGGAGGCTAACCAAAATAAGCCAACCACACCATTCTCTGCTTGCAGCCACAAGACATCCATATTAAGTTCAGAGTCAATCAAGCGGATGATACGATGGATTGGTCCAAGTCTACTAACCAGGTCTGAGCTATTTCTTTTTGGTCACTACAACCAGCAGAAAATGCTTAATCCCATTTTTCTAAGTACGAAGGATCCAATCCCACCATTTTCCAACAACCAATGGTAAAAAGTTTGTAACTACTATTTGAAAATCCATTTAACGTAGCTGTATCAAACTATGATGTTTTACTAATTTACAAGTTATTTGCCAAGATCTGTCAGCAACTTTTAAATTGTAAACATAACCAAAGTTGTATGTCCAAGAATTCACTTCACATGCCAATCTCAGACAATTAATCTACTCTCCTGATGAAGCAAAGTCTGGTTGGCCACGGTAAACACATATGGCAGGTCCACATCAAAAGAGCAAAAGACGATTCAAACACAGACGAGCAGAGGGTAGGAAAGGCAATTGTCTTCCCACCCAATGGTGCATTTTTCTATTTTATTTTTCAAATAATTTCTTTACCAGAACTTCTCTAACCACTCATATACGAGGTTTAATACAATCAACTAAGCATAAACTTGTTAAAGTATGTGCTATTTGGCATGAGGAATATAAGTCATCATATGAACACTGTAATGAACTGAAATAAAGTACTTAGAAGGATAAATATTTGACAGCAAAAGGTTGCAATCAGAAATTGTGTTTCTTCATCCACATTGGTAAAAAGAGTGAAATAGGAAGCACTAACTCATCCAGAAAGATGGTATTAAGATAATGTCTATTTTCTTCTACTACACCAATAAGTTATACACAGGCACATGCTCCATTATATTTCTTTCCTCTTCCACATCTTTTTTATGTTGATAAATGGATACATTGAAAAAAAAAAGAAATTTTTACAAAAAGCTATAAATTTTGAATTGTTGAAACAAAATCTTAAGAAAAGAATCCAAGAAGGTGGCTAAAGCCTACAAGGAGGTGCTCAGATCTAGAACATAGCAACTTACTTCTTCTAGAGGATTATCAACCTTTGCAGGAGGGGATGAATGCTTCTCCGAGTATACAGCAGCATGCCCCAGTGCTGCCAAGAGGGTTTGTTCTGCCAAACCAATACGCAGCTTTGTCTGCATATATTGCTCAAACCAAGTTTATGATGTGTGGCATGAACCAAATGGAACATCAAATAAATAAATTCTGTTGACCTGGAGCAAACGAATCAAATATTGAGGTTCACAATCACTAGCTGCAACTAATAGTGCCTTTATGTGATTCTTCTTTTTCTCTTGACTATCTTTGCCAGATTCCTGTGGAAATTCACACATTACCCATGACAAACTAAATGTCATAATTCCAAAGAGGAAATCCAATTGCTGCACTAAGATTTCACAAATGAGTACCTTAGCAATAAGACGAAATGTATCAAAAACTTTGGCAACAGTTAATGCTTCCGGTTTACGCATCAAAGGCTGTGATGAACGACTGGCTTTTGCTACAAGGCCTAAATCTCCAAGCTCCTATAATTAGGAAACATCAAATGATGAACTTCAGCACAAGTTCTGTAGGACCAATGTTGCAGCTCAGAAAGATACGAGAAGGTCCATCATAGTTAATGATGTCTAAGCATACAGAAATTGTATGAATGAAACAGATAACAGGAAGCACAAGTGATCACAAAAAATCCGTCTTCCAGAAGTACACACAAAATAAAAGATGTTCAACTTATAAAAACATCAGCCAAAAGGATGCTACTACTGTAAATCTATCATATATCTTATGATTGTTCTAATACAAAAATGACCATCACTGTAATATAGCAACAGACTGTTTATTTCAAAAGCATGTTGCAGAGATAAAAGGATCTAATGTTGCGCTACAAGGGTAGAAGCACGCGTAGATTCAAAACACATCAATGTAACAGTTCCATTGCTCGTGCTATTACCACAGCTCCTTTCCTGTCTATCTTATGTTATCCGACCAAAAATTAGACTTGCTGTTTAGTACTTATTACCTAACTGTTTCATCCAAATAAAATATTAGGATCTGTGCACCAGCCATGAACATCCCTTGTCAGTACTCAGTTCATTACATTTAACTTTGCCAATGATCACATCCTAGTCATCCCTAATTTATTCCAGCTGATAACAGAGCTGAAGAAATTAAAACAAGTGGAAAAATTCATTATCTCAAAACCTGAAATTACTTCAAACTTCAGTCAGCACAAAATTTATTCAATTATTCACCTTGTATTGCTTCTTAACATGTGCTTCTTTAGTACCACAAGCCTCTGCAAGAGCTTTGATGATCGAAGCATCCCCGATACCAAGCTCCAAACCATCATGAGCTGATGCAATCCTATTTGCCAAAAGGTACACAACAGCCAATAAATCATCTGGTGTCGTCTCGATCACTGTCCTCAGCATATTACACACAATCTCCGTGATGGCAATCCTACCTGACTCCTTTGATATAGCATCAAGTGCCTTCACCACAAATATGAAAGGCACCCTCTCTCCCTCTCCCCAATAAGCTGCCTTCTTCACATTGAAATTTGCAGCCTTTTTCTTCAACTCCGCTAGACTCTCCTCCGGAGTGATTGACAGCCTGGGCTTCTTAGCCACCACCGGGCCATTATTCGGATCAGCACGTTTAGACCCAGTTTGTTTTGAAATCGAATCTTTCAGTTTTTTTGTGCCTCCTGGCAGACGGGCTTCTTCAGCAGGGATGGTACTACGGGTGCCATCACTACTATTTTTCAATGAACTATCCACATGGGCATCACCAATTTGGTCTAAAGTCGAGTTTTTGGCGCTTTCTTGATCTTCTCCTGCGGCATTCTCAATTGGGTTGGAAACTTTATTTTGGGAATTATCTGTAGGGTTTAAATTAGGGGTTTGGGAAATTTCAACAGGGGATTTGCGTTTCCTGGGTGAGGAGTCCTGTGACTTTGGCGGTTGGGACTGAGACGCGTTTTTCTTTTTCTTGGACGCATTGGACATGAGAATATCAAAGGCCGAGGGCCGAGAGGTGGACATTGTTCTCAGGCTAGGGATTGAGCTTACGAAAAGAAACGAGGGTTTTAAAGAGAATGAAACAGAGGGAGAAAAGGGGAGTTTTCCGGCGAGATTAAGAGAGAGCGAGACGAGGACCGAGCGGTGGCTGCATGACCGGAGTGAAAACATCAACCGCACGGAGGAAACAGAAATGGCGCGAAAAATGTTGTGGGTTTCTTTTCCTGGAGCTGAAATGCTGTAATAGCCTTGCCTTGGAGGCCATGGATTCAACGCAGTAGATTGGGTCGGGTTTCGAACTTTGGACTCCGTTTTATTGGATCAATGCAAATTTCTTGAAATTTAATTCCTCTAACTTTACAAAATCAATTGGTTTAACTTACTAAATTGATGAGGTCCGCTTCTATTCTGATTATCTTTTTTAGAGATGAATTATTATTATTTGAAGTAAATTGATTACGATTATTCATATCAAATATCGATATTTAATTATTTACACAATAAAACAACATTTCATGCATCAGTAGAGTTCAGACCCATGATCTTATGCAGTTGAGTTAGGCCTCGTTAGCATTTATATTGTGATTGTAATAAATATATTTTGTGTCTAAATTTATAAAATATTTAAGTGTCAAATTTTATTTTAGAAAAACTTCAAAATGTTTAGGTAAAGCATTTGAATCCCGTAACATACTTGTAACAAAAAATATTTTGATTATAACCTTTTTATTTAAGGTAGTGAGATTGCAAAAATAGTTAGGATACCAAAATTTAGTATATGAGCATGCAAGAGAGAATTTATAAAAGTCCTCGAATTGTACGATTGTACATGAATTATTGTTATAGAAATTACTGTACGATTATTGTGAGTTGATATATACTTGAATTTAAATCGAATTGGAACTAAAATGATACGATTCGAATAAATTCACGTGAATCTTTAAAATGTATTTTATATTAACGCTCTATGAGTATCTCATACCACTTTGGATACCCTGTCAACTTGAAGCACAATTCTCTAATGTGTCCAATTCATTTGCAATAATCTCAATATTGTAACCGTTTATCCACTGAACCTTGTCTTTTTGACATTAAAGTTTGCATACATTGCTCCATCATGTAGTAGAATTGCTTTAACTTCCCTCTTTCCAAGCCTCAAGAACATTGAGTGAGCTTTCCCAATGGATTGTAAATGACCAATTAGAAACACTTGGCTTCTCACCTGATCACAAGCATCCCCCAACCCCATCAAACTCAATTGATTAGATGCATTGAGATAGTTAACGCTTTACTAGCTCCACAAGAACATTGTGGCAAAGTTGTGAAATGAGCCAATTCATCCCACAACTTCTTGAGTTTCGTACAGTAACCAGATATTGTCATTTATCTTGAGTAAGAGATGTAATTTCCCTTTGAATTTCATATAACATAGGGTTCTTGCCCTCTCCAAATCTTGCTTCTAATTCTTGCCACAGATTTTGTGCTGAAGTAGCATACAAAAAGGCTTCAGCGATGTCTTTGGATATGGAATTAAGTAACCAGGAGACAACCATACAATCGACTTTTTCCCAGTGCTCTATTTCATCTTTACTTCCTAAAGGTTTTCCACAAGCGTCATCAATGAAACCAAGTTTTTGCTTGGCTCCTAGAGCCATTCTAACATACCGGCTACAAAAAAGGTAATTCTTTCAATCTAGAATGGCTAAAACTAGGTTCATTTCATAATGATTACCGCCATAAAGTTTTAGTCTCTCAAGTAAGACTAAAGTTTTCAGTTCTCCGGTTGAAGCCTCTCCACTTTCATTACTTTTTCCTGTCATATTGGTTTGGGTATTAATGTAGAAACCATAAAAAGGAGAAAGAAAGAAATATTTCTAAATCAGGAAGATTGTAGTATAAAAAAGAACACCATTATTCTGGTGGTTTTGGTACCATACTCAAAATCTACCAAGTATAAGAGAATAACATTGCAAAAACTTTTGTATTGCGTACCATTCAATAGGGTAAACAATATTTTTTAAAAAAATTACACTACCAGTACTTAAATAACCAACCTATCAACTAACTAATGGTTACTGGGATGAAAACTTACTCAACAATAGTTTAACTAACAAACAAATAAAGTGTTAAGCTACTAATAAAGTCGTATTTTAATGAGACGTCTTATTTCACGTGAATTACAAGCTCTGTTGCTACAAACTCTGATTCTTGCTCTATTTGGTGATTGCACCAGCGTCCTTGGCTCCAACAATCTTGACAAGAATTATCCAAACAAACTCAAAGGATTTGTTACGAAAGATTTGAAATCCATAATTTCAAATCCTTCAATCCAAATGCAATTTAAAAGAATTTGAAATCCATCAATATTCAATAAAATATCATTCAAATTTAGAGTTGAAGAATTTAAAATTATCCTAACAAATTCAAATAATTCATTACTCATGCTTTGATTTCAATCCATCGATCCGAAGTATTGCCTGAATTCGTGAAAATAATTTGTTATTAAAAATTAGAAATTTTACTTGTAAGTATCCATCTAAATACAGCAGCGTATAACAGACCAAGCAATATGCAGTTATCTTGTATGTCTGCTACCAGCAGGACATGTATGGTAAGTATAGTTCTTGATTGGGATGGTATATATGTGGGAGTTTGGTATGTTTGGTGACAAATAAAAAACTACATTTTTTCAAATTCAAATGTTGGATAACATCAAATAAATGGTCCGACTTCTATATAAATTATTTAAGTACATGGGCCATCAATTACCAAATATATCACCAATTATTAATTTTCTTTTCTCCCATACCAAAATATTCGGTAAGGTCATATTTTTTATATCGCACAAACAAAAGTTCTTCCTAAGATGAGATCATTTACAAAATTCATAAATTTATTTAACTAAGGATTATAGACTGCTTACCAGTTCATCTGCATAAGTATTTTAGATAAATAATCGCTTACAAAAAAATATATTATCTTGAGTAATATATATCTGAACAAATATTTTTTTTCAAACCCTCATAAAATATATATAATTATAGAAGTTAACTATAACTGAAAACAATCATGAGTTTAAATAACATATATTATTTTAATAGTTGACAAAATATTTGAGATTTGTAAATTTTACTAAATGAGTATCCCAGAACTTCCATAATGGTTGGTAGAAATTCCATAAATTGTTCTTTTTATGTTGTTTGGATATTGAAATTCTAATTTTAAAAAAATAAAAATAGAAAAAATAAAGTATGCTAAAAATAAAACAATAAATTATATCATATAATAAAGATTAAAAAAATATTTTCCTCATTTATTTTTCTCACTAGTAAAGATCTATGCTGAAAAGTCCTTCACATGTGATAGCAAGAAATATATAAAATTGGCAAGTCAATAATTTAAAATCAGATGCAACATAAGCATAATATGGATATCAAAAAACAATAATGGACACTTCCAGGTGAAATTAAGGATTTGTGTTTAATTCCACTGACCTATCTCCCAACATTTCATGTACTATGAAGCTGTCTTCCCTAAATTCTCAGATCCACAGTTGTCTATTTGTGCTGCAATAAGTAGAGGTCGTCTTTTTCTTTTTCTTTTAGGTAGAGTGCATTTATTTATTCACAATTCACCATCTGGTTCTGACCCTTCAATCCCTGAGAAAATAATAATAATGACTTTGTATTAAATAAAGAATGATGTTAAAGTTTTTAATAATGTTATATATTAAGTTTCAATAATTTTTATTTTACTGCAATAATGTCTCCCACAATTTTAACAGTGGCAATCATGCTTCGAAAACAATGCTATTTTTTGATCGACTTCTAATGTTCCAAATAATAAATATATATTGGACCGTTTTGGATAAATAGAATGACTAATTATTCCAATTGTGAAGAATTTTTGAGAAATGATTAATGATCAAAAGAATCGAGAACTACAACAACAAAAATAAGACTCATAACAAATGCATCGGGGACAAAAAAAAATTCAATATTTATAAAATCGAACTAACGCAAATGAATGGATGTAAGATAGATAAGAAAGAAAATTGAATAATAATAATATCAAACATAATTACCTTCAAATTTGTTTGTCAAGAAGAACTATATTCATTAAATAAAAAACCATTTTATTTTTTTCAATCAATGTTCCCACATAAAAATTATAGATTAGACCAAAATAATCCAAATCCAATGTAGGCTGCTAGGGACGAAGACAAAAGCAAGACATGTCGAGACAAGTGCAATGTGTCTCAATATCAATTATTATGCTACTAAAACTTTTTTATTAATTCTCAACTTAATTATAGGACATTTTATTGTTCACTTATTTTTGAGTGACTTTAATGTATTTTTCAAAAAATATAATATGTGCAATTAATTTCCGCACTTTATGGATCTTGTAATGAGTACTATCATTGCTGGACCATTTGAAGCCATTCAATCGCGACCATGATGATTGATGACTATTTGATGTTTTGTATCTCATGATTAAAACTGAAATCAATTTTAGCCGCATGTTAGTAAAATAATTTAAGAATTTGAAGTGTGTTAATTTTTTGAAATATTTCATATCATCTGCATATCATAAAAATAAGTTCAAGCAGACAATATTTTGTATAAGAAAATCTTATTTTATCACACGCAACATAATTTGATTCCGTCTACGACAATGAGATCATACGCTCGTTCCGAGCGTTTCGTCTAAAGGGTTCTAATAATGTGCATTTTTTTTTCTTTTTATAATAAGTATTTTTTTAATGATAAAATAATAATATCTTACCTAATGAAATAACGATGGCACCTCAGGACGGTATGATATCGGTTAATGATTGTATCTGCGACCAATCAGTATAGATAGGTGGGAGCTGCCCGGTAACAAACACTTGAAA
>NC_026153.1:5938100-5979086 GCF_000512975.1 Sesamum indicum
TTCTTCGGTGGTGTTTTTTTCTGGCCCCCCCCCCCCCTCAGTTGCATTTAAAAATACTCCCGAAGTTTTTCTTTTTTACCTGATTTTTTGGACGTCCAATCTGCAAATGGGTTTGCTAGCATTTAATCCTTTTTTCTTAGCGTTGTCTCGGAAATTTTTGTTAGAGGATCTTGTTTGTTTCCTTGCATAGGATGACGTGTTTATACAGGGGGTTCTGTTTTCTTCTTCGCTGGTTTTCAATAGTTTGAAGCTCTTTTAGCTGATATCCTATTTTCCTGCACATTTTTGCAACCTCAAGTATTTTGGCGATATCGTCAGAACGAGATGTCTGTTTTAACTTCTTGTGGGTCTTTGAGCTCGAGAACCGAATTTGTTTTGAGGAAATTCATGAAGTAACTTTTGGGTTCTTCAGAAACTTTTTGATAGTTGAGGAAATTCAGTTTCAGCTGGATTTGTTGAAGGTGCCAAAAATGGAGGGAAGAATGAAAACATATAGGCAATTGAGCCCCGAACGAGCTAAAGTATGGACAGAGAAATCGCCCAGATATCACTACAATCATCACTATAACCAGCAGCAGCAGCAAAGTTGTAAAGTTCCCGTAGTTTACTATCTTTGTAGGAATCGACAACTTGAGCACCCCCATTTCATCGAAGTCCCTATTTCTTCCCCTGATGGCCTTTACTTGAGAGGTAGCCAAATTCAGTTCATTTACACGAATCTAAGTTTAAATATCTGCTGTTCGGTATGTTTTATCTTCTTGAATTTTGAAAATTCTGTCTGTTTCGAAGATGTGATTGAAAGGCTTAATGTTTTGAGAGGCAGAGGAATGGCTTCGATGTACTCTTGGTCTTGTAAGAGGTGAAATGGTTCATTCCTTTCTGTTTCCTTCTTGCAGTTTGGTTTTGCCTTCTTTTCCATGGTAAATGCAAGTCATAATTCTTCACTGTAATTTGTGGATGCAGGAGTTACAAGAATGGTTATGTATGGCATGATCTTTGCTACGATGATTTAATCCTTCCGGCTCATCGGAATGAGTATGTTCTAAAGGGTTCAGAGCTCTTTCAAGAATCTGATTCTGGTAAGTTAATTTGTCTATGTTTCTTGAGTCTTTTACCAGATTCTGCGACTTGTGTGAGAAAGACTGTTCTTTTTCGAATTCAATGGAATTGTTGAAGTTAAACTTGGCACTCAAGTTGGAGTATGCTTAAGTAGGCTGTCTAGCCGACTAAGCAATGGAATTGAGAAACTTAGTATACTGTTGGTGATTTAGTGGAAAATGTTCTTTATATTTTGTGTTATTGTATTCCTCTCATTGTTGGAAATAATTTCCTTCAATGAATTGTCTTTTTCCAAGCTTTGTCACTCATTCCGGATGAATGAAAGAGCAGATGGTGCCCATTCAATCATGGGCAAGAACTAGATAGGAAATTGATAGATAAAATTCAAGTTATGTTCCTCAAACCTGCAAAGACGGGGATTGAAGCAGATGCATTCATATCAAAACCAATTTGAATTCCTGAAAATTGATACCTCTTGGTTTCTAGGTCGATTTAGTCCTGCTGAGACCGACATATTACGGAATCAGAAAGCACTCCCTGAACCACCATCTTCCAGAAGCCAAGAAGAATCTTCGTCTTCATCTAGCTTGAACGGAATAACTACAAAGACTTCTCAGGACGATGAACTGTCTCCTCCGGATCAGCGTCCTTGCTCATCAGCCGTGTCACCAGAGCTCAGTGTTGGTAAAAATTCCTCTTGGAATGGTTCTTTGAGCCTGACAGAGTATAAAGTCTACAAAAGTGATGGTCTTGCTGATGCTTCCACTCAGACCGAGGAAAATGTAAGCAGTGCTGTTGGAGCTCGAGATGCTTGTACCCGAAGTCGTCCTACTGATGATGGTTTATTGGAGAACGAGACTAGTGGCAGTCGTTCGAACCAAGTTCCTCGGGTAAAGGACAGTCCAGAGATTAGCCGAGACTTTTTTTCAACACCTCCCTCAACATCCAGTGCTTCTTCATCGAGTGGTAGGACCGATACCTTGGAATCGCTGATTAGAGCTGATGCTAGGAAGCTCAACAGCTTGAGGATAGTTCAAGAGGAGGAATTTCGAATCCCATCCAATTCAAAACTCAAAGCTTCAAATATGATAATGCAGCTGATTTCGTGCGGTTCAATATCTGTGAAAGATCAGAGCTTTGGCCTGATACCAACCTACAAGCCAAGCTTTTCAAATTCCAAATTTTCGTCCCCATTGTTCTCCACATCATCAATGCTGGGAGAGCTTGATTGCCAGAGAGAGAATCCTCGTCTTATGAGTCTGACCTTGGAGGACAAAGGATACTTCAGTGGGAGCTTGGTTGAAACGAGTAAGCTCAAGGAAGGAGTGCCCAATCTAAAACGTTCTTCTTCGTTCAATGCTGATCGGTCAGTCTCGTCTCTTAACCTCATTTGACGTTCAATTCCTATCCATATAACTACTGTGATCTTGAACTAGTCGATATTTTCCTTTACTTACATCAAAGAAAAAGAAATCCTAGCTAGTGAGGGTGGTTAAATTTAGGACGGAGATTGGAATAGTACAAAGAAAATAACACCTCCAACTTGAGGATATTTCTTTTGTTTTCTTTGTATTGAGAAAAAGAATATCATTTTTCCCTGCAGAAGTATAGAGCAATTTGATTCTATAGAAGAAAAGGAAGAAGGACACTCTACGCGTTCAAAGTGCATCCCTATATCAATTAAGGCTACTCTTAGCAAACAGCCAAGATGTGAATCAATGAGATCCCCCATTTCCGACGGACCTAGAATTTCATCTGATAGAGTGGAGTGTTCACGAACAACTACATCCGGCCAAACGATTGAGCCTCCCGCGATGAGTAAACCAGATTCTTGCAGAAACGAAAAGGAAAACGTGATCACAATTGAAGAAAGTTAAATACCGGACACTTGTCAATCTCTCAGCAGTTTATCAACTAACTAGTTTACAACCCTTTTCATATGCATGTAGATTGAAATTTTCTTTTCATTTTCCTCAACAGGCTTGCTTCAGGAGCTCGGGTTATAATACAATCCGAAGCAGCTTACGGAGGAGAGGACAACTGATCATATATAAAGGACAGCCTTCGAGTTAGAGAGATGGAAATTTGTACAGAATCGATGGACAAAGATGTTTTTATACGGTAACTATGCTCTCAAATTCAGATAGAGGTGGCAAATGGGTTGGTTGGTTTGGGTTGAGATGGATCGGGTTGATAATGGGTTGGGTTCAAAATGGATCTAAATTTATGAGTTAGATATGGGTCGGATTGAAAACGGGTTGGTTTGAGTTTTGTTGGGTACATTACAATTAGATTTTTTTTAATAAAATTTTGAATTGTTATTACTGCCAAATTTTTTTATTTATTAAAATTTCAGTTCAATTCCTTTCGATTTGATTTTAGTTAATGAACACCCCTAAAAAGCAATAAATTACTAATTACGAGATTTATAGACTATTATGCTTCTATATTTTAAGCCAAATAAATAATATTTATCTAAAAATTATGTTTATATAATTTAAAAAAAATTAAAAAAATACTTTATAATCATGAATTTAGTAGTATTTTTCTTCAAATTGTATAGAATTATTAAAAACCTAATATTTTTAATCATTTTTTTTAAAATTACATGATATTATTAAAAATAACATTTAACTGACCAATAAAAAAATTAAACATTATGAAACCGCGCGGTTGATGACCCATTAGAAATCATAGTGGATATATGATTTAGTTGGACTTAATTAAACATACAACTCACATTGATTATACTAATATTTTCATCAACTGCTTGATGCTATTAAAAATAACATTTGATTGACTAATAAAAGTTTAAACATAACAAGATCCGTTTCGAACCCATTTAGGATCCACATGGAACCCATAGCAATTGCTTCAATTCAATCCACATTCTATCCAAATAAAAATTCTAAAATCCAACCCAACCCAAATCTAGAAACGGGTTGGAACTCATATTGCAACCCTTAAAATTTAAATTCAGATTTTCTGAATCCAGCAGTGGATGGATCAATGTTCTGAAGGTAGTTCTGTTGGTCCAGTTCAGAAGCACTTTGTTTTCTTACCACTTACATTAGAGCAGATGCAGAAATTTTCAACCTGTTTACCTGTCATTCTTGGGGGTAAGAAAGTTATATCAAATTTGAGACAAAGACGGAGTACTTCTAATCAAATAATTGTGAGTCCGATTTTCTATAAGAAGGTTGAGTTGGTACATAATCTGTAACGTAAGTATCCGTATCAACGACCTTGTGGGTATGCATCGACCCGCAATGAAATTATTTTATCACTGATTGAAATTTTTTTATTTAAATCAGGTTTGGACAAACTAAATTAATTATTAAACAAGTATAATAGATTTGTTATGTAATTAATCATTTTGTTTGAATTGTATACTAATCATTCAACAACTATTTACATTTATAATATAATTGGTTTTCGTCAGACCAATTTAAATTTGAATTAGAATTTTGTGTCACTAGTTAGCCCAAGTATGTACTAATTAAGTAATTGCCGTCGAAGTATCAGTTTAAGTTATTACAAATCAACATCTGGAGTTTTGACTTTGTGGCCTGCTACGAAAGTCAACCACTTGAGACAGCGCACATGAATCTTAATCTACTCTACTGCTTCTGTAATTATCAAAAAAGAATAAATACTGTTGTTTGTGTAACAAAGGAAAAAAATTAAATTAATATTTTGAAAAGTCTATGCATTATAAAAGAATATGATTCAACATTTATCGATGAATTAAGCATGATCATTAATACGTTTCTGATGCATGAAAAGTACAAATACATCTTTATTCGGAGTAATTATATATAATTTATTACATAAATCAACTTAAAATTGAAAAATCAAGAAGTTAATATTAAACAAATTAATGCTATTTTTCTAGGAATAAGCAAATATTTTCTTGTTTAGTTCATTCACGTCCTCATATATATAATCACCAAATTTAAATCACAACAATTTGTCAACTCCCTTATGGATTAAATTAAATACTTAATCAATCCCAGAATAGCATAACCTTAGATTGGATTCCGTCCACACCAGCCTTGTATATATAAATACCTCCTAAAACCAGAAATTCTAAAGAAATAAATACACTAACAACCAAACATCTTTATATAATCCACCTGTGCCCAACAAATTGTTGCCATACACAGACAAAATGGAGAGGCTGACAGGAGAAGAAACAGGAATAAACCCATTCCAAGAATATGCAATTACCACTACTGCTGATTTCGGGTTAATAGATTTCATGGATAGTGAAACCAATTTGGATCAGTTCATTGATCTCATCCGGGGAGATAATGCAGCTGATGACCCTATTGCCAACTTCACCTCTCAGCCCTTGGATCGTGATCAGTTCAGCTGTTTGGCTAATGTCGACCAGCTTTTCCCGCCAGCACATGATCAGTTGTTTGATGATCTTGATGTTGCAATAAACCATGTTGTGAACATTAGTACTCCTCCTGATTGCAGTGCGTTGGATCAGGTGGAGAAAAGGGACGATGATGAGGATCATGATGTTGTTGATGAGGAGGAGGAATCCTCTGCAACGACTGCTAACACGTCGGTGGAGAAGCAGAGGAAGAGTAGTAAGACTGATCGATCAAGAACGTTAATTTCGGAGCGGAGGAGGAGGGGAAGAATGAAGGAAAAGCTCTATGCTTTGCGCTCTTTGGTGCCTAATATCACCAAGGTATCTGTTTTATATGTGTGTGTGCTCGTGCGCGTTT
Organism: Sesamum indicum; assembly: GCF_000512975.1. Lineage (NCBI taxonomy): Eukaryota > Viridiplantae > Streptophyta > Magnoliopsida > Lamiales > Pedaliaceae > Sesamum > Sesamum indicum. Next base: position 5,943,902 of record NC_026153.1, read on the forward strand.
TCCTAGTAAGCAAATGAAGAGGAAACAAGTCTTGAATTGTGCACCCGTGAATCAATTTCTTAGGATTAATTGCAAGATATATAGAAATACATGAAATTAATATGTGAAAGAGAAAGAAAATGTTTTAATTCTGATTAGATATAGTCTGTTCTAAAATTTTTCGTGACCTATGTGTTTACTATCCATCGAATCTCTTATTATACTAGCTATCATCCATCAACTATGTATTAACGAACACTTCTATAAAATATTGTAAAATTTAAAAGGTCCCTGATGCTAAAAAAGTACACCCATTTCTCGAAAGTGTAGGATTGAGTTATACTCCGACACTAACACAATTGTCAATTGCCATATGAGCTAGTCTTAAGCTTGATTAGTAGTATGTAGTCTGAACATGATGGTATCCCATATCCACACCACTTAGTGTCAACTAGTGGTTGCTCAATGGATTGGTTGACCTAGACATACATGACCAAGTTAGGGGGAAATTGCCATTTTCCTCTAGTAATTTTGGGTGATAATTTTGATTTTAAACGAATTGATTATTATAATTAACTGTGTGACTTTTAAGTTTGAAATTTCAGTCTCATCTAACTAGAAGGTCTCAATTTTACAAGTCATGTGTCCGACACGTGTCTTTTACTAGACAAAAAAGACTAGAGCTGTCAATATTTCAATATTACAAAACCAAATTATGAAAATCAATTCATACATGATCAAAGTTCGAATCCCTAAATTACAAGACGAAAATTGCAATTTCCCTCAAGTTAAATATATAGGGTTATATATCAGAGTAGAGCTTCTAATCTTAGGTACATGTTGTATTACTATGATCTTCAATTATTGGGGGGATGCAGATGGACAAAGCTTCCATTGTCGGGGACGCGGTGTTGTATGTGCAAGACTTGCAAATGCAGGCCAAGAAGCTGAAATCTGAGATTGCAGGCCTTGAGTCATCAATATTGACAAGAGGAAATATCACCAAGTATCAAGATAGAACCACTCACAATTCCAAGAAATTGAAGCCCACAAGCTTCTATCCCAGTACAGTACTACTCAAGAAGATTTCCAAGGTAAAAACTTAAGTTTTAGTCGCGATTACCTATAATTACAATAAATGGAATCTAAATTTTTCGTAATAATGATTAGTGCAGATGGATGTATTTCAAGTAGAGGAAGGAGGGTTCTACGTGCGAGTTGTGTGTGACAAAGGGAAAGGTGTTGCTGTGGCTCTTTACAAGGCGCTTCAGTCCCTTAAAAGCTTTAGAGTTCAAAACTCTAATTTGGCTACTTGTGCTGAAAATTATGTGTTCACCTTCAATCTCATGCAGGTAACCTTTCATTCTTGGTTTAATTACATTTTCAGTCCTGTAATTATATGCTTTTGGCATTTTAATCCTGTAACTAGCTAAAAGTTGTAAACTGGTCCTTCACCTTTTGCAATTCCGTCCAACTTTTTGTACTAGCTCTTTTGAAGCTGAGTTACTAAGGGAAAAGTACTTCTGCATGTTGACAGATTACAGAAGTTGAAGTGGATGTGAACTTGCAGAGTCTGAAGATGTGGGTTGCAAGCGTTTTTCGTAATCAAGGGTTTGATTTTGATACGTCGCCATCTACTTAACTTTAGGTCCTTGTTAGGGTTTAGATCCGCAAATACGAGGACATGGAGTCGAATTACCTGACTCTTGATCCAAGAGTTGGGAGTTTTATGTGTTTCTCGCAATTTAGATTTTATTTGTTTTTTTTCTTTCAAATTATATTGTATCTATTTATTCCCTTTAATATAGGGAAAAATGCAAGCAACTCTATTATGATATTGCAAATGAGCAAATTACCACCTTATGAAAAAATAAATAGCAATTTACCTTCTTGTATTTTTTAAAATACAACAATTTATCCCTCTATGATTTTTAAAATGAAGCAATTTACCTTTCTGTATAAGGAGGTAAATGCTTCATTTTATAAAGTAAAGGGGGGTAAATTGCTATATTTTCTTTTAAGGGAGTAATGTGCTCATTTCCAACATTACAGGGGGATAAATTGCTATTCACCCATTTATATAAAATTAAATAAAAAATAAATAATCTTTACATACATATATAACGTATAAATATTAAATAAAACAAAAAATACAATAAATTTCGAAACAGGAATTCATCGATCTTATCTTTATTTAACTGATCTCATCACTTAATTAACTTTTGGTTGTAAGTTGCAGAGAGTATGTACAGTTCAAATTGAGCTTCATTCAATAATTAATAATGTATAAGACAAGTAGTGCAGTCCATCTCGGGCCCTAATAAGCTACCCGGGCCAACCCGCCAGAACTATTGCTGTCCAGAACTCAATATAAGTGGATCCAAGATGTAGCAGCAGAAGCAATCATAACTTTCAGCATTTTACGAACTATATATATATATTTAATTATTGATTGCACCAAAATCAAAATCAAAATAAATAAATAATCCATAAAACCACTGATGAAAATTGAAAGAGCTAAAAAATTCTGAACTTAAATTTCAATAAACAAAATCTGGACAAAAGTTCTTGCAGATAAGTTAGGATATATGCATATATATGTATAGGAAATGGAAAGAAAATGACTTGTAAGATAATCATGATTTTCGAGATAATTTGGTGATATTTACAATGATATTATTATGTGTTGAGATAATCATTTCTTTTGTAGTAATTCTGTGACACCTTATATTTATTATGTTAAATGTTATGTATTATTTTTAATAAACTAATTTATTATAATCTATATCGTCTATTTTTTTCATATGTTTCTTGGGAATTATTTTGAAAGAGTTTATTTGAGCTAATTTAGAAAAAAAAATTATATGAAATTTAATTAATTAGTTCTAAGAATTAGAAAGTCTTAGATCAACTAGAAAATAAAGTTTAATATTTTCTTAATTGTTAAAGTATTTCCAACACATTATTCAATATGTCTATTTAATTTAATATTTAATTGAGTTAGGCCTCATTATTATAATGATTTAACTTTTCATTTTATAAAATTTTATAAGTATTTGGTTGATACATTTTATATATTTATGTAGCCTATATATATATAGCTGATTTTATTATGCTAATCACCGGTTTTATTAAGTTAATGAAATTTTTTATAACGATGAAATTCTTTACAACTATTTAAAGTCCGATCGTCTTTCTTTGCTTGACATATAGAGAATTCACGTTCCAAAGATTTTATTTTGTATGAGTTATGGGAATGTATTTTATATGAGATGTATCAATTTTGAAGTTGTTAGTCGAATTTTATCATGAAATTATAATCAACCGTCAAGACATGTATGTATAGAAATAATTAGTGACTTTCCATCGATGCATTATTTTGATTTCTCAAGATTTATTTTGAACTTTACATTATTATTTCATTATCTTATATTGTATAACGATTTATTAATTTGATGATATTTATTTTAAAATAAGTAAAAATACAAGTCCCGACGCATTACCCTAGTGGGCCAAAAGAAACATTATCCTTGTAGATGATATATATCTTATTGTAATCACCAACTTATAATAAAGAAATATTAATTCCTTTATCAATTGTAGGTCCCAAAGCAGCAAATAATTACTTCCAAATGCCAACATCATTAGCAAAAACACATTCAATACGTCTTATCCATAAATGTATGTGTATATATATGTATATATTTATATGGTGTAACTAAAGACAAACTATTTTTTTTTAAATATTATTATGAGTTTGAATGTCTAAAAACCACATAATTTGTCATTTTACGTGAACTTACATTAATTGGAGATGACCATCTTATAATATTTGATCCATAAAAAATAGGTAATTTTTTATCAAAAAATGATTTCAGTCATATTGTGGACACAGTACACACAGAAGAATGTAATTACATAATACAACATTTACTGTAATTAAATAATACAAAATTCAAGGAAAATCGTTTTTGAGTCCCGTTAAAAAGGCTATTTTTCGTTTTTGGTATCATTAGTGTGGATGTCGCTTTTGGTACCATAAAACACAAAAACATCTTCTGATTCCAAGTTAACGGCAGAAGCCATGTGCCTCACATGTGGCCATTAACAATGTTAACTCTTATTGGCTCACGTGACTTTGACTGATTTTGACTTTAAAAGCCCTTTGTAATGGTACCAAAAAAATTTAAAAAACGTGTTTTTTTGGTACCATTAAAAGAAAAAAATATTTTGACCAACTTTGGCCACAAACTATAAGATTTTTTTTATTTTTTAACAAAATGAAAATGTTAGGAAAATTTTATTTTAATATATATAATATTTCAGATAATTTCTAGGAACTATTTTTACTATTTTTGAAATTAAATTATTATTTGGTCTAAAAATATATTAGTATTTGAGCACAAACTATGAAAAGTAAAATTTATTTTTTGAATAAAAGTATTAGATTATTTTTTTATTAAATAATAAATTAATTTTTAAATTATAATTATTTACATTCAAGATAAATTATAGAAATAAAATAATTATAAATTTATAACAATTTAATTATATATATTAAAATAATTTTTTTCTAAAATTTTATAAAAAATAAAAAAAAATCTTATAATTTGTGGCCAAAATTAGTCAAAATAATTTATTTTTAATGACTCTGAAAAATTCTCCTAGGTCCACGATTACTCAAAATTATTTTATGCTGAAATAGTTTCGTGCAAGTTATAAAAACGTCGTGCATACTACGTACTTACAGCAAGACTCTAGTGGAACATTCTGAAATTACAATTTAATCCATAATTGATTTCTATTATATAGTTTGATTCAAAGTTGCTAGGTTCGGATGTAATTCAAAATTCCAACCTTGAAATAATTTGAATAAAACTTGAACAAATAAAAATTTAAGACTTGGCAAAGAATCCTGAAAATTCCACTGTTATTATGTGACATTTGGATTTATCCAACTCTTGAAACAACAAAATTATCAAAAGAAGAAAGCATATGTAGGACATATTTAGTCGACAAGTGGATAGTATAGGTGCAGAATAATTGATAATCACTGTGAGAGAGAGAGAGAGAGAGGGGGGGAAATCACAAGTCTTTTTCACATGTGGCTGTGATGGTTAAATTTGAGGCAGATCCACATCCATATCCACCCACTATGATTCAAATTTGACTATAGTAATTAATTACATTATTCTAGAAATTATATATACGTATATATAAATATATCCACTCCACCTGTACTGATATGTAATAAAAAAAAAAGTTGGAAGAATATGTTTATCCTGACATCATCATCATTCTCCAAACAAATGCCAAATGCACAGTCTCCACGTAATCTGGAGGACAAGTGACAGATTTGTCTACTTTCCCTTATAATCAATCATTTATCTCATGTTTGTATTTTCTATATTATCTTATATATATAATTTGTACAGCACGACTACTACGTTAGTTATATATAAAACGATTTCATCTTTTTAGAAGGTCATTATTGGAAATTTATTCATTATGATGAGCCTAAAAAATAATCTAATAAATTATTACAGAATAATGGGTAGCAAAAAATCTTTAAAACAGGCCAAAATTACAAAGTAAATATTACAAGAATATTAACCAATACTACGGATCTTATAATAATAGAAATAATAGCAAATGTTTTGATAGAATAATGTTAGGGAATAATCAAGAATAGAAGATAATGGCTCAGGGAGCCAGATTTGGTAGGAATAGCCTACAATCACACACCGGTTGCTAAATTCAAAACAACCACCAAGACTTCAACTATTCAAATAACCACCAAGGCCCTTGTAGATCCAAAATCAAAACCACCTTAAACGATTCACAAAGGACCACTCACAAAAATCACTGGAAAAAAAAAATCACACAGATTTTTCACTTATGAAAAAGTTTTGTAAACTTTTTAATAAGAGCAAAAGAAGTGGGAAGAATAAGTTTCTCAATTTTTGGAGAGAGAGAGAGAGAGAGAGAGAGAGGAAGAATCGACAGAGGAGAAACGACGATTTGGGAGAAGAGAGGAGGGTGGCGCTGGTTTGCTCAAGAGAGGTGTGGGAGTCGAGGAGATGAGAGTCAACAATTAGGGTTATGTTTCTTTTATTTTGCAGAGGGTGAGAGAGAGAAATATCAAGAGAAAATCAGGTCAGGTAATGAACCGAGTAGTTGAGAGTGGGCTGAGCCAATAAGAATGGGCCAAGGCATCAAGAAATTGGGCAAGCACCCAAGGTGTGCGCTTAGGTGCTATGGGCTTGAACCTACCAATTTTGATCATGGGCCATAATTTCTCAACAACCGTAAGTATTAAAATTTGAAATCTTAACATTGCATTTGTATGAAAGATTTTAAATTGCAAATTTTAAATTTTTTGAATATGTTTGGGTAATTCAAAATTAAATTTTTTTAAAATTTGTTCCTTCAAATTTTTGAATTGTAGTTTATAGAATATTGATAAGTTTTAAATTTTTTTAAAATTGAGTCATTTGATTTTTTTTTTTCTATATGCTTTTCTCAAATTCAAATCCATAAAATTAAATGCATTCTAAGAGAGGTTCAGCCAAAATCAGAACACTTATTTAAACTATGAAATTCCGTCTAAAAACAGTGAAAAAGAATGAAATGACAGCTGTGGGATTTGAACCCACGTCCTTTCGGACCAGAGCCTAAATCTGGCGCCTTAGACCACTCGGCCAAACTGTCGGATGAACATGTGCTTTCTCTTAAAGTATGATGACCTAGAAACAATGGAGTGACAAATTGACCCAAAATATACAAGGGCTCTCCTCAATTCTCTTAAAAACAATTCTAATCCAAATTAGGAAACAACCAAATCAATTATATAATAAATATGATATATTTATTATATAATTATCACATTTTGAAATTATATATTAAGTATATAATAAATATATTATACTTATTATATAATTAATTTAAATTTAATCTTATAATTTTCGACTCTGTCAACAAAAATAGAACAAGGCCGTGCACTTAAACGTCAATTATCTTTTAGGTACAGAACATCGTAATTAACAAAAAGCACAAAGGCATAATACAAAATACATAAAAGCAAAGAGAACCATAGAAGCTTCACTTCAATTTCTCTGATCAGTAATCACTTCCGGGCAGTGCCTCGTGGGAGTGGCTGATGAAGAACACTTCATAGACAACGCCGGCGAGCGCACCTCCGATAAGAGGCCCCGCCCAGTAGACCCAGTGGTGGGTCCAGGTGAAGCTCACCAAAGCAGGGCCGAATGACACTGCCGGGTTCATTGAAGCTCCGGTGAAGGCGCCGCCGGCGAGAATGTTGGCTCCGACGATAAAACCAATAGCAATGGGTGCGATGGTGCCCAGGTCACCCTTCTTCGGGTCGACGGCGGTGGCGTAGACCGTGTAAACGAGGCCGAAAGTCATCACGATCTCGAACACGAAGGCGCTCCAGACTGATACGCCCGACAGGGAAAATGCTGGTGTTTCCTGTGTAATCATTCTCTTTAATTAATGTTTTGCACAACACGCATTGTATTGATTAACATAATTATTCTTAAATATCTATTTAACTATTATTGTAATTATAATATGATTTATTTTACAAATATATATTGCATAAAAAATAAAATATATTATAAATATTATTGAAAACAAGTTTTAAAGATATCCCATTATCCAGTGTAGGATTAGGAGAAAAGTCGAGACCTCGCACATACCCAACTGTATCTAGAAAATTAAGACCATCCCTATATCCCAACCCATTTACTTAGCTACGAACTAGCCTCGAGGCCAAGAGCCAAGGCCCCACTTTACCCGACCCAACTACTAAACCCTAATAATCTCGGTCTTTCCCACTAGATTATAAGATAAATTTTGGATGGATATATAAAATTTAATATAATTATAAATTTTATTTATTATTTAAATATATATTCTTAGAATTAATAGATATCTATGGAATACAACCTAACAATGTAGAATAACTGATCTGACGAGAGTATTTCTAAGTTTTTAACAATCACAAAATAATTATAATTATGACAAACGAAGAGCTTAAATAGATTAGCCTAGATTATAGATAAAACAAGATATATTTCATTTGACTTTTTTAATAAAAAAATAAGTCTTATATTCTTAGGTAAATTAATACTTTAGTACTTGCATTATAATTAAAAGAAAATAAATATTTAACATAGATAATAAATTATAGTTAGGTGCGATTTGAAATATTTAACAATGTCCAACTGCTGTTTTCTGGGTTTTTTCTTTTCTTTTTGTTTTTTGAGGGGATGGGGGTTTTTTTTTTTTTTTTCTTTTTTCTAAGAAAACTTGGAACTCCAACACAATCATGATGGATCAAGCACAAGTGCATGAAGAGGCAAATTGAAGGTTTCTGGCTATGGAAACTTACCAGGCCTCCAGTGGTGAAAGTGAGAAGAAGGCAAGCGACGACGGAGCCAAGCAGCTGAGCGATGATGTACAGAATACCACGGAAGAGAGTGATGTTTCCACCAACGAACAACCCAAATGTGACGGCCGGGTTCACGTGGCCGCCGGAGATGTTAGCAGCGATAGCAACCGCCACGAACAGGCCGAAAGCATGGGCAACCGCCGCCACTATGAGGCCCTCCGGTGAGTTGGGAGCATTCCCTGTAATCTTGTTGTAGGCCATGCCGGAACCAGACCCGGCGAAGACGAAGACCAGGGTACTGATAAACTCAGCCACCGCCGCCTTCACGGCGCCGGGCTGCCGGAACTCCTCGGTGTTGCCGATGGCGACGCGGCGGAGGGGGACGTTGAAGTACTCGTTGGGGCCCGGCATGGTTGGAGAATCAAGAACGTCACTGTGGGGACCTAAATGACAATTCCAACTTTTCTGAGGGCTGGTGAGTGTAATTAGAAAGTGTGAAAAGTGAGTGTATGGGGTGGTATTTATATTTGAAATTTGTGCATGTTATGTGGGAACTGGTGAAGCCGGTAGCCAGTGGGGATGGGATATTAACAGTTAGGTTCATAGGAAAATTGTGAGGGGAGTATATTATGCGGTGGAAGGGGCCAGCAATAGTATTCCTACAGCTCATCAGTCAACTGACGTACTGAAAAGTGTATGTTTAGGATACGGCCACGTCACTTGGCCTGTGAGTACGACAGGATGGAGCGGTGACCTTTTTAGGTCGGCCGGCAAACGCAATCAATCATGCATGGAGTTCTCTAGACCTCGAGGGAATTTATTCACAATAATTATAGAAAAAAATTATGGATATGTAGAATTAAAATTGTCCTCGGGCCAAAAATCTTAACTTACGTTGTATATGGTATATGATCCTATTTTAAAATTATAATTCGATATCTTTTTTATTTTTTTAAAAATAATATATAATAAATTCATATTAATTTAATATCAAAATATAATCAAAAAATTTTATCATAAAAATAAATCCAAACATGATGATCGAAGCATCGGAATATACTGTATGGTACACTTTTTGCTTAGTGGCCTTGGTATTTTGAAGTTATACTGTTTTGTCCCCAAAGAAACAAATATTGCTGGACTAACCCTCTTGTAGCCTTTTCTTAACTTTATATCGATTCAACTACTATATTAATATATTAAGAATAGTGAGTAATAAAGTATAATAATTTTCGATTCAATCATTAATGTTACTATAAATAAATTATAATAACTTACATGAAGTGAGATAAGTACTTTCAAATTTAAAGAAATTCAAATTCATGATCTCTAACATATTAACAAGACGTAAGTCTTTAATTTCAACCACCAAACTTAAAATGTGGTTAGTGAGAGTGCTCCTTGCCAGTGTATGCAAAATTCGAAATACATCTACTTTCACTTTTCCTTATTTGCAGGACCTTTTTTTGGACAAAATGCAAATTGGTCCACCAATATTTGAACATTGGTCAATTTGGGCTTGATTAGGTGGTTTTTTCCGCCCTTCAATTCTCTTAAATTTTAAAAGCAAGAATATATTTTTTTTAAACAATAAATCCATCATTTCGATTCAAAATTCAAAGTATTTTGTAATTCAGATGATATTATAAGACTGCTTTATGTAAAATAATTAAAAAGATTGAAGCATATCCATCTTTAATTTCAAACTCTTGTGCAGAAGAATATATATACTAATATAAAACTTTCTAAAATAATAAAACCATCATTTCCATTCAATCTTTATTATGGATCTGTCATCGTAATTTTTCCAACAAACGTTGTATATAAAATGATAAATTCTATTTTTCTTTTAAAATTCATAATTAAAGAGTTAACAAGCAAATGATGTGGAGTAAAAGTGAAGTAGAAAGTCGATGTTGTAGTCCGCAAGTCGTCATTTAATGCTTACAGCTCGAGATCCAAATGTCCAAGATCAACAAAGCTATCGTATTAGCCATCAATGCGAAGAGGAATAATTCGTAGCTTTCCCTTCCACTTCTTTTATTTTTATTCTTTTTTGGGGGATCTTTTACATTATTATCAGCAACACGACTTTCACGTTGCTTCAATTTTAACCACATAATCACTACAATACTAAAATAAAATAAGAAATCAAATACTTCAATGAGTTAGTGTTAAACGATCAGTATTATATTACATGAGATATTATTATTTTTAATTTATATGAGTATTCTCACATATAATTTTTGAAGATTGAGAATTTGGAGCTTATAAACTGCTCAATTTTTTTGTATGCAATCGATGTGGATACTTGTCTATATCATCAGTCCACCAATAAAGGGCTTGAGACGGGCTTGTGTCCCTATTCCATAAACAATGCTGAATGATGTGGTGCACATACAAAATAAAAAATAATAATATTCCACACAACGAGGCCCCTATCAAATCGCAATCCACACTAAATGCTTTTATGAATTTTCAGATTATAGTGAAGTACTTACAATGTTAGTACAAACAGAAATTTTACAGTAAATCAAGCATTTATATATATGTTGATGCGTGCATCTAATTAACTATTAATGAAAAATGGAATAGTAAGTAGTAGGTGTATCTACCCCAAAAACTAAAAGACACTAACATGTGAAAGTTAGGTCTCTCCAGTACTCTGGAATTTCATGTCAGGACCAGCCTGGCTAGTTTTCCCTTCTTCCATTTATATATATCCACACTTCTTTATTGACTTCATGAATCCATTCATTTACCGCACGCATTTGCACGTCCTTCACTTCCAATTAATGTTTTGCTGTTTAAATGCAGTAGGATATAATGTTAAAAATTAATGTCGGGTAAATTGTAACCTACCTATCTTAGTTATGAAAAATAGACAATCAACCTCTTTATGAAAAATAAAATAACGATTTATCCTCTTTTGTTTTTCAAAATATAGCAATTTACTCCCCTTATGTTTTAAAAATTGAAGCAATTTACCTCCCTATCTAAGGAGGTAAATTGATTCATTTTTTAAAACACATGGAGGTAATTTGCTATTTATTTTTCACAAAGGGGTAATTTGCTCATTTCTAATATCACATTAGGATAAATTGCTATTCACCCCTACACAAAAAACCATAAGATAGCAATGTGATCTTTTAAATTTTTAGAAAAAAAAAGATAATATGAACCCCAATGTTTGGGAAAATGAGCTTTTTTTTAAAAGTTAATAAGTTCAGCATTAATTTATATATATATATATTTATTTAATGAACTGTTGAATGAGAATCTTGAGGTTCCACTTATAACAGAATTGTGATCAATCAAACTCAAAGTCTTCATTTGATTTTACCTCTATTTTCTTTTCATTTTAGGAGTTTGAGTATCAATTTCCCAGGAGTGGTTAATATGGTATAAAGATTGTTTTAAAATAATATAAGTTACTGTTCAAAAAAATCAAATGTAATTTTGATGTTGATGTGCAGTTATGTTGCTTCTTCCAATAAAGTATTTTACTGGTTCAACAGTCTCACTTTTAACTTGTTCCTTCTAAAAACACCAGTCCAACATATCGTGTGACTCTAACATAGTTTAGACAAGTTTTAGAATCCAAAACTCCAACAAGAACACATTTTTTCAGTGAATGAAACTCTCTCTTATAAAATATTTAGGGTAAAAGCATGTACGATTCTTGTGTGTGTGTATATATATATATATATATCTCAACAAAAAGAATAATGTCCTTTTTGAAATTGTACTATATTTTTTTTATGTATATTATAAATGACCACGACTTAAGAACTACAATAAATTAATATTATCTATCGCAATAAAAAAAATACAAGAATTTATATTTTGGCAAAGTTAATCAACATTTGTAATAATTTTAGCTATGACGAAAATATTTCTCATGATTTTTAATTGTGATCAATGTTTCAACATTATTTATAGAAACAACAATTATTGACCGTTGCACAATATCATTAATTTGTGTTCGTCATAGTCTTTTCCTTTTTAACCATACGAATTAAGTATGAGGAAAAAAGTCATATTTTTTCTAATAGTAGAGATCACCCACTATGAATTAGTTAACAAATAATGTGAATAACTAGTGATATGAGAAAGTAGGGATAATTAATTAATGGCTAGTTTGTGGGTATAAAAATAAAATAAATACAATGCAGTAGAAAAATGATATAAAAGAAAATGTTACAAAAGATGATGTCATAATCATCCACTAATATTACTAACCTCAACCATAAGATAATCATTATCTTTCCACCAATGGAGACATATGAATTGGACTAACAAAGTTTTTCATAGTTAGAGGGTGTTTGGCTAAGTATATTGGAAACATTTTAAATGATGTTCAATTTTATTTTAAAAATAAGTTTTAGAGTATTTGAATAAATAAGATGTAAGAATTATTAAATTATTCATATAGATAAATTATTTGCTTTAACTAAAAAAAACTTTAATTATATGACAGGTAATAATAAGTTACCAATAAAATTATAATAATATATTTGTTTAATTGTATATTAAGATTGTAGAGCTTCAAAAAGAAACGTTTAGTAGAATATGGCTTGAGATTACTCTTTTTTATAAATGGTATGTTGTATTTATGAACTTGTTTTGTGAACAGCAACAAAATGAATGACAGCTGTGGGATTTGAACCCACGCCCTTTCGGACCAGAGCCTAAATCTGGCGCCTTAGACCACTCGGCCAAACTGTCTGATGTTACATCATTATATTATTTTCCTTTAAATCAAATTTTGCGGAAATCGGCGATCCACAACCTTGGAATTCTTTTTGTGTTGAAGATGATGTCAGATTGGGTGTGGTGAAATTAATGAAATCGTCCCTAAATGCTCAATTAGTTTCATCCAATGACTAACCCACGTTAATACCCTCACTCACATTTAAAAATAGGGATAACTATACTGTATTCTCTTAAATTTTGGTGTGGTTACATGTATATCTTATTTAATTTGAAAAATTACGTTTAGTATCCATGAGGTTTGTTTTTGTCAAATAAATAGACCTTTTCATTAATCAAAATTAATTGAATTTACTATATTAGTAAAAATAATTGAGCTAAAATTCATATTTTCACTATCCTGATTAACGTATTACTAATTTATTGTAAGTCAGACAAATTATTTATTAACCTCATTTATAATAGTTAAGGCCAAAGGAAAGTTGAAACATTAAGTTGACCTCGATCGGCATCCAATTTTGTCTTATTTATTTAGGTAAATTATAATTGAAAAACTATAAATACACTCTATTGTTGAACGTCAAGGAAATACATATTTTTAATAGTTTATTATAGAAGATATTTGTCGTACGATCGTTACTTTTAAAAAAATATTTATGATTATGGTACACGTCAGGAAAGTCCTATTTAAATTACCCTATTAGTTTTGTCATTTTAAATTAGAAAAATAAATATATCTTATCATATCCCCCATCTATTCCAAATTTTATTATATATATCTATCATTCATTAACCCCATTTCATGATGTAAACATGTCCCATTAATCTATCCTTCTTTTAATCTCATAAAAATTGTAAGGGGCCTGAAAACCATCCAACCTCAATGAGGATAGACAGGAAAGGAAATGATTACTAAATTTTGGGATATTACAATCTTTCTTCTTGAAATTTGATGTAATTATACATAAATATTTTGTAGTTTAAAAAATTACATCTAGCATTTTTGATATTTACTTCCATCTAACAACTAAGTTCCTCCGTAAGTCAAGATTCACTGAATTTACTGATATTAAGGAAAAAAAATTGAATGAAAATTGATATTTGCACTCAATTAACTTATATTGGCTTATTGCAGGGTCAAATAATTTTTTTTGGACTAAACTCCTCCTATAACGGTGAAGATATACCTTCTCACATGTATTAACGCATGAAAATGTAGAAGAATAATTTGGTCATAAAAATATTTATTTGACCTGCAATAAATCAGTAACAAATCAATCAGGTGAAAATATAATTTTTTGTCCAATTTTTTTGTTAATTATAAAAAATTTATTTAAAACATCGTACAAACTACTATGTGTTTTATAATATTTAATTTCAAAAATATCAATTTTTAAAGTATTTGAATAAATAAAATATTAGAGTGTTTGATATAAGAAGTTTTTCATATTGTAATAATTGAAAAAGTCATCAAATTATGAAATTTAAAATCACATTATATTTTTTAATTTAGGTAGAAAAATACCAATTATACGAAGAGTAAATATAAGATATTAACAAAATCAGGGGAGTATTTTTATTTGTTGAATTTTAAGATTAAATCGTTGAAAATATATCTTATAAAAGAAGATGAGTTAGATTATTCAACTTGGATACATTTTTAAAAGGGCCCAAAATAAACAAATCTTGGGCCCTGGAAAGCTGGCCGGCCCATTCCCTTTTAACTGGGCTGGAAACATTGGTTCAAGAATCTGAATTAAACTGGATAATGCTTGAAATTGATGTTTCTATAATTCTATACTTTGTGTAATTTATATACATGGGTTTATTATTTCATTTCTTTGTCATAATTTATCAATTAGTAAATAAATAAATTATTTAACAGCCACAGGCTTCCGTTTTGCTACTAACCTAAGCTTTATTGATACAATGCTACGATTTTCAAATGTTATCTCTCAATAGAAATAGTTCCCAAATTTCGAATCTATTTTTCACTTAGAAAAGAATTTTCAATTTTTCAACTAATTTGAGGAAATTACTAGCTAATTATGATACCTGTTACGAATCAATGAGGTTAGATTTAAATATACAAACATTCATATCTTTTATAAAATTACTAGTACACTCCTTGACATTGTTACTGTAATTACAAGTACACCCTTATTCAGTATCAAAAGTTTATGTACACAATCCTTGAGGTACATTACTCTGACACTGCTCAGAGGGTATACCTGTAATTTTATATAAAATAAAGGATGTCTGTGTATAAGATATAATTTATGGAAAAGAAAATCATACACCTATGAATAACTAATATGTACTACCTAAGCCACATCTTAAAACCAAAATCAATGGTTTAGCAACAAGAGGAGTAGTGTTAAGTGAAAAAGGGAAGTAGCTTTAGTTGAATGTTGACAAAAGTAAGTGAAAATATTCCACCTAATATTCACCAATGCTGTGTTTAGTCAACAGTCGCTTTAATTTATGATCTTGAGTATTAGGTAGGATTACTTATGAGAGTGGCAACCTTAATTTTGTCCTACCACCAACTTGCTTTAAAGTTTTTGTCATAATACTCTCATCTTGGTTATCAATCAGTTGCATTTTCAAGACCTCAATTTCAACTAATTCCATCCCTCATAATGGCTTAATTAGTTTCACTGGTTTTCAATACTTTAACACCAAAACCACCTACCGTCGTGGCTCAATAGTTATGGCCGATTGTTTTTAGGGTAGTTAAGGCGTTTTAGTGGGATTAAACGTCTGTTCTAACTATTGTGTTGATTTTAACGTGATTATGCATTGATATGTGGCGGCAATAAATTAAGTACAGAGACCCTTGAACGCTAAAAACGTTTAATTGAGAAGTGATAAAAGTCAGAAAATGCAAGTGTGAGAAGAGGGGCAACTGTGGTTTGCAAGTAGTAAGAGTGGGCATAAAGTCAGTGTCAATGGAAAAGTAGGAGCTTTAGAGGCATATTTGTTTGGGTTTTATTTGTATGCATTAGTTACAACCTCCACAAGTGGTTTGTTCCTATGTACATCACTAACACCAGTAACACATCACTACTATTTTGGGCATGAAGACATTTGTGTGAGAAAGAAAGCAAAATAGGTGCTAATCACTTCATGACACTTTTATTGTTGAAATTCCCTAAATGGCATCCGATTCGTTAGGAGTGGTACTGGACAGGGCGATTCAAAATAATTTGTGTGCCTGTTAATTAGGACGGTGATAAGGATGACTCAGGACTCGTTGAACCAACTACGGTACTTTTAGTCACTATTTGAACTAATGAGTCTGTTAGGTATTTGTATAATACTCTTGGATATTTGTATAGACTCTATTCATATAGATTTTGTCCCAAAATTTTAGAACTGGTAACTTTTAGCCAACAAATTGATAGACGAGACGTTAGAAGAAATATATATATTTTTTTTAAAAATAAAAAATTATAGCGGATACAAATTAACTACGATTATACGACTCCTGTTGATTTTGCAGACGAGGTCAAAATATTATTCATAGCTAAAAAATATAGCAAATATTTGTGCCATAGCCAAAATAACGTTACTATTAATTGATCGTGCTAAAAATTTAAATTTTTACATTAATTTGTCAAACTATGATAAATAGTCCTCAATCATTTATAAATGAAAGAAATGATCTATTTTTTTTTCGTGAGAAATTCCTTCTCTATTTAATTTGTTTTCGCGACAGAAATATATATACATCATACCGAATCTTTTGCGTCCGAAATGCCGTCCATAAAGTCGTCCCAACGTGGCCCCAAAATTGTATATAAATTCTTGTGCTGCATCTCATTTGTGTTTTCACTCAATTACATTCTTCCTACTATTACAATGGTCGAGCTCTAAAAGTTGAATATATATATATATATATATATATATCAACCTTCATTTTTTATGTATTTAGGTATATAAAAATATCTATTTTGCAAGGTCCAGTGGTTTTGATCAATCATTCTGTTCTGAAAAATTGAGTTGGAGGTACACCATTATCCAAGTATTAAATAATGTAATTATTTAAATTGTGATGATCTTGTTTTTAATATATTATATATTATCCGTACTGAAGTTAATTATATATATATATATAATTTTTTAGGTGTTTGTAATTAATGTATATTGTATTTTTTTTTAATTAGGTAAATATGTTAAGACAATCGAGGAGGTAGATGTATGAGAAGTACTTGCCGATAAATTTATCAGTTTGGCAGGAGTTTGAGGATGGTGTTCGAGAATTTGTAAATTGGGCTAAGGATCAACAAGCATATATGAAAAGCGAGAAGATTTGGTGATTGTGTTAAATGTATGAATTGTATTTTCAAAACAACGAATGAGGTTGTGTATGATATATATATGAAAGGGTTTATGGGGGGGATACTACAATTAGACTGCTCATGGCGCGGCTCAAGTGATAAAGTATTGTGATGATTAGCCTGCACCAGTTTCTGTGGAGAATCCTATTGCACATAACATGGCAACGCATTGGGGTGATTTGAGCAGATTATTAATTCAAATCTCAGAAACAATGACAAGCACGATCGGGCCTTTCACTCCTGCATTGGCAATGTAGTTTCGGGCCACTACACGCACGCATGGTCCTTCTACAAGGACATCCCGGATTTCCAAAAGAACTTTTGGTTTGATCGGGCTTAAAGTATAGTGCTCAACATTCTTAGTAATTCAATCTAAAATTCATATTTTATTTATACATCTCATACTAATAATTTTATTTGCTTTCTGTCTTCAGTGCATATACAGGTGGGATTGCCCGAATGAAATGGTGAGACCCTTCTTCGACCAATACGCCAACAAATGTCTTAGAGAAAAATTCAATGAAGCCAAAAAAGCGAATAAGCAACCCAAATGGATGGTAGACGATGTTTGGGCTGGTATTTTGGGGTATTGGGCAACATATGAATTCCAAAAAGAAAAAAGTCAACCCAATACAAGACCAACCCTGCAGCCGCCAACACTTATATACTATGGGGGGGGTCCTCCTCAGTGTGCGAGCACAAGAGAAAATTAGTAAGTAAATTTGGTCAATTTCAAGTTCAATTATTTCAATAATAAATTTTTATAATTTTTTTATATTTTTAAATATTTGTGTAGGAGACTCAGCTTGGCCGCTCACCTCTGCAAAGGGAGGTATTTGTTGCATGCTACAAGAAGAAAACCGACAACAATGGGAGTCGTTTGCGGGTAGAAGAGGTGGTGATAAATTACACTTTTTTTTCTTAAAATAAAAAATTTAATTATTTATTAACGTGAAATATCTACTTATTCTCAGGAGACATATCAGAAGATGCTCGAGGAGCGTGCCTCGCAGCCGACGCCACCGGAGGAGGGTGGTTCATCTGTTACCAGTGTCGTACCCTTAGAGGATGAACCAACAAAAGTATTTTCTTCAATTATAAATTTAATATAGTAAAATTTTGCCCAACAAAAAATATAAAAAAAAAAAAGAAATTAATTTTTTTTAAAAATTAACTAAAAATAGGAACGGAATTTGGGACGACGTTCCGTCCCAAATAAAAAAGAAAACACGTCCCAAAAGCTATCTCAAACGCCGTGCAAAAAATCGTTAATACATCCGATTTAAAAGTAACGTCTGAAACCGTCCATAAGGTTGTCCCAAACTTATATTTTAATTATTCGTTTCAAATGGAATTTGGGACGACATTCCGTCCCAAATAAAAAAAGAAAACACGTCCCAAAAGCTGTCCAAACGCCGTCTCAAATCGTCCGTAAGGCTATCCCAAACTTATATTTTAATTATTCGTCCTTTAGATCTACTTTGGACGGCTTTTACAGAAAATCCCAAATTTCGTCCTAAATTGTGAGACGAATTTGACAAACTGTTCCAACATGAGTTCCAATAAACCTCTTTATTTGTAGTGCTTCAAACATAAAGATAGGATGTTGTATTTTAGTCAAAGGGAAGTGGTTAAAAGCACTTGATTAAGTACAATGATAATACAACTTTTTTGCACCATGTTACTACAAGCATAAAGCAAAGGTTGTAATAAAGGGGTAACTTGACTGTGACCCTTCGAAAACACAATGCTTATGCTAATTAGGTTGAATTTCACAATGTACACACATGAGTGACTTGCACAACACCTCATTACTAAACATTTATGAATATTAATTTGAGTAAGACTTAAGAATTAATAAGTTGCAGTAACATCAATTAACTTCTTTCTAATAGGAACTTGTGTACTTAACTTTAACCGGTCTGATAAAATTTTATTTGAAATATGTTGGTTGGCGTGGTGTCTATTGCTAAGTTAAAGTTAGTGTTATTTCAACCGTAATCTTGACACGAGAATTATTATTACTACATAGGTTAATAATATCATTTTCGATAATCGAATTTTCATGGGAATTGAACATGTGTCTTTTAACTCTGAAATCAAACTTTTGATATAGTTTCTGTTGTTTCACTAAAATTTTAATTATTAGTAATAATGCAATTTAAAATTTTAGATCGTACAACAATTCAAACATCATATTTTCACAATAATTTTAGCACGAGTAATGATCGTCACAAAACCAACACTTAAGTTTGGATCTTGGATGTAGGTAACGAAAAGAGACACATGAAAAAAAAATGAAATAATAGATTCAACATATGGTTATCATTTTTCTTGATACTTTCTTTACACAATACATGTATTATAAATAAAATGATCAGATATATGATATTTTGGTAAATATCAATTACAACATTATACTATATCCTTTTTGTTATTTATCTAAATTTATTCGTTATCTTTTACTGTATGATCTTAAACTTATTAATGTGCTTAATTAGATTTTAAAATTTTGATATATATATTGAAAAACATATATGTAATCTGTCACTTTTATTAAAAGAAAAAATGATCTAAATAAAACTGCGTAAATACATATATCTTCCTGTGTTTTGTTGATTGTTGAAGTAATTGATGGTTTATATATGATCACTAATTAATTTATTAATATATATAAATATGTAATATATGACATCTTTACATCCAAAAAGAAAAAAAGAAAAGCAAAAACAACTACTAAATCGACGATCATCTAATAAAAATAAATTAAAATACACAAATATATCCTTTTGATACGATTCGAAGGTATGTGCATAGAATCAAAATGGATCAGACAAGAATGAGAAAGAAAGCATCCAAAATATAATAGAATAAAAAATAATAAAAATCAAAACGCTGGATCAGTTCTGTTATCCTAAGTACCTTACGTGCTCTACACTACCAATTACCAAATTTCATTCGAATTCGTCACGCCAAGAATCGTCTCCCCTCTTCCACTTCCACACTTGATTTAATATTTTTAATCCTGCTATTTTAAATAGTTTAGACAATGGAGGAAGTACTAATTTAACCATTTCAGATTTTTCTTTGTCCTAATGAAATACATTATATAAAGATATAGATGTGATTTATGATTCGATCGATATTTTATTTGTGATGTATTATTTATTTTGATTTCATATAAACTTTAAGATTTCAAAAGTTGTCCGCTAGTGAGAGGAGGCCGTGCTGCTCATAGGCCTCTCAAACTTCTTGTCTACAATCTATGTAGAAGGTGTGCCTACATCACACACACACACATATATATACTAATAATTTGTGGCACACTTTATATGTGTGCAATTTCTATAAATATCATTTAAAATAAAATATATATAAAATAATAAGTTTATATTAAATTTATAAAAAACTAGTGAAAAAAATGAATGAAAATTAAAAAAAAAAAAAAATAACTATTGAAAGATAATGAAGCAGTGGAAAGTCAGACGAGTAGGCGGGAAGTTAATAAATAAATTAAAATAAATATAAAAATATTTTTTTCCACATATTTTTCAATTACGTATAAAATGGATTCTAGAAAGTAAGTGTATGGTTCCGCACTTGTGGAGTTGGTATGTTTGAGCAAAATTTATAGTAATACTCTGAAAAGGCTGATAAATTCAAAGCCTAACTTTCCTAATGAGTTAAGTCACATGAAAACCGTATCCTCCATCTGTCCCTAATGGGGAATAAAAGATTAGTGGAGGACAAATAAGAAATTACACCCACCCAAAATCGGAATGCATTGCAACCAATGAACCACAACCACATGCTACATTAATTGGTAGCTGGTTTACAAGGATAATTTTATTTTATTTTATTTTATCGTAATCAGAGAACTCAATATATATGTATGAATGTTCGTATATATATATAGTTGTTCCATAGTTAAGAAAAAAGGTATGCTATTTTGATTCTAATAGTTTTTTTGTGTTTGAAATTCATCGACCTTGCAATCGATTTAAGTATTAAAGAGTTATATTTATCGGAATATTTTCCAATTCCTATTATGTTTGTTCCTTTGTAGGCTGATCCCTTTTAGGAAAATGTTTTTATCCCTCAGACTATTTGGGACTCCATCATCGGTCCCAAATTTATTTATTTTTTTATTTTTTCAAATCATCTAATTATATATATTTATATGTTTAAAAGTTCAAACTTTATTTGCAATACACAAAATTAGCAAATCAATTAATATTCAGTAGTGTTTTCCCCTAAAAAAAAAACAAAATAATATTCAGTAGTAATGTATCATGTGTTGATTAAAAGGGGTGTTTGTAAAACTTATACTTTTGTGGTCCAAAAGAATTACAAATAACATTGTAAATTTAGTGGCCGTGTACGTAAGTTGGGAGCTTTAAAAAGAAAAGTAAAAAAGTGGGAAAATAAAATAAAATTTGTGTTCATTAAATAAAAAACAAACCCTAAGTTGGAGTGTTTAGTAACAAAACATGTGAAAGTGGAATGCTTGAAAATGAAATGGTGAAGTGATAGGATGTGTTTTATCATTTAAATGCATGCTTAATTCAAATATTTTAGAATGAATTTAATTTATTGATAATTGAATTATGCATTTTTTAGGTAAATGATTGATATTAACTCCATCTAAAGAACAGAGAGTCAAAAAGCCCAAATGAAGCCAAAAGGTGAATAAGGAAAGATGAGACGAAAATTGACTTGAGCATTCGATCACGCCCTATTCAATGGGCAAAGCTGTCTGCGAGAGAGATCAATTTGGAAAGAGCTTTTACCGCGATTTATTTCCTTTTGTAGACGGTAAGTTGGAAGGCAAGAGAGAGGATGATTTTTGTGTTATAAAAGGGGTGTGAAGGCTGAAAATCTAATATCCAATTTCATATTTTATCATTCTCTTAGTTTAGGTCATCTCTTCCCTTTTCTTCTTCTTAGTTTATATTTTTTTAGGAAGAATTTCTACACACATGTTATGTAGCTAATTCTCTTTTCTGATTCAAGAAAAACGTTAAACCCAGTTGTTATATTTTGAGATCATATTTTTTATCTGATCTCGTCAAGTATTTCTTGTCTTTTGATTTACATCTTATAGAATGATTATTATCGATAGATCTGACAATCCGATTCAATACTAATTATTCTACTGCTATCCATGAGTTCAGTGATATGTAATTGTCATGAATAAGTGGTACAAGTAGCAAGCCAAATTAATTGTGTGCTTTGCATGATTTATTTGTAGGGACAAGAAAATTAGGATAGATGATTGCATCTATCTCAATTATTTAATCTAGATTTAACTGTTTTTACTGATGCAAATGCTATTGTTGAATTGAAATGGGACGCTATCGTGCCCAGTCATGAAATAATAAGTTTTGTTTTAGATGCTTAAATCAAGTCAATTACAATAAGAAAACAAGAATTTATTATGGTTATCCTAATAGATTTCAAAGTTGAATGCTTGGTTGTGAAATTAATCTTGTGTGATCAATGATTAACATAACATTTGCATGATACAATCCCTTTGAGTCAGATTTCTTCTCTACTGATTTCTTCCTCATATTTATCTCTGCTTTCTATTTTATTTCTATTAATCAGTAGTGATTTTTAATTCAAACTCTCCCCCGTTTGGTTACCGCAATGTAACTGAGAAATTAATTCGCAGTTCCTTAGGGATTCGACCTGGTTCCACTACTGCTATAGTTTATGATCAGTAGTTAATTTTGACTGCTTCGACAACCGATCATGAAGACAAATTTCAAAATATTAATAATTTTATCAGTAAGTTGCTGAAGTTACTGAAAATAAATTTATAATTTTTAACTGCTTATTAGTTTAGGTGATTCAAAAATACGAAAAGAAATTGATAAATACTTAAAATAAGTCGTTGCGTCTTTTCATTACGGAGAATCCGTAGGAATATTCTTTACTTGTAAATCCTAGTTGTGCAACATAGAGAAGTAGGTGATTTGGGCAAGGGATCACTTGCAAGTGTTGGTTGTAATAAATTGAAGTCAAAAAAGAAGTGATTGCAGGGAAGTAACAGTAGTAATTAAAGTAGTAGTAGAAGAAGAAACGTAGATTGCAAGGGCAAGATACGATTAAGGGAGCGTGATAACAGATGCAAAAGTGTCCAACGACAGTTACACTTATGGTGCACAACGTACACACACTCCTCAGCACCCAAGCCCACTTGAAACATGGCCATTACTGTCCCTACCATAAGTCCTTTTCCCCCAACCCTTGGATGTATCTTTGGGACAACCTAAATCTACTTTTCAGTGACCCCCATAGTTTCTTTGGCTAAAGAAATTTTATCAAAGCTTTTTTTGTAGTAATTTATAAGATGTGGTAAGAAATTAATATAGGGATGTATTGAAAATTTAATTAAATGGGGTTGTGTCTATGAATGCAGAGGGAAGAGTTGAGGTTGTTGTGAGTTTATAACACAAAAAGGGTTGGTACAATCACAACTACTTTCAAAATTCTCTTGTAAGCTTATTACAAGAAAACAGGGCATCACCAACAGTCCAGTTTTGTATGAAAATGACTTTGGTTATTTAGTGTGGTAAAAAAGAAAAATAAAATATAGCTATTTCAAGTAAGAGTCTATACCTCTTTAGCTAATTTCGGTTATGGATTTTCAAAATTCCATATTAATATCATGGCTATGGAATTCTGTAGTCATTTTTATGTAGAAAAGAGGTAGATCGCTTTTGGGAGTGTTTGGATTGACTGGAGTTGAAAAAAATAGTACTTTAAGTATGTAGCTTCATTGTGGAATTTCAAACGGTTATATCTTTTGATTCGGGAGAAATTACTGCATCATCTACATATTTTTTATGGTCTTTTTGAGGAAAGCCTGACCCTTCATCACTTTTATTACGAGCGATCATCACTCTTCGTGGAACTCCATCTTCTCGATCATTCTCCAGACATTTCATTAGTTTTTTTCATTTTTCCAATCATTTGGTTTGGGCCTCTTATCTTACTAGATCATTGCTAGGTTATATCACAATAGAAAAATTCAGCATCTAACCATGACTAATTGTCATAGTTAAAAATAAAATAGCCGTAGTAAATAGTTATCGACCACGGTCATGCAACAGTTGTTGGCCGTGGTATCCATGATGGTGGCTAAAACATTTGACATGGATAAAAGCCATGGCAAATATTTTTACAATGGCTCTAAACCGTAATAAATAATTTTTTCTTGCTGAAAATCTATATTTGATTTCATTTAATTTTGGCCAACAAAAATTAATTACCACAATTTTTAATTCATAACTGTTAAAATTATAGCCAATAATTATTTTTTTCTAATTTAATTTAGTTGAATTTCATAATTTTATAAAATTGTCCAAAATTTAATCCATTTCAGGCTATTTAACTCAAGTTATGACTATTTCTTTTAGATACTCGCAAACTTTCATATATAAACTACCACCTTTTCCCCCCTCTTTTGAGTTCTGAGAAGATTGAAGACAAGTTCTTCAATTATTCTCTCATTTCCATTGCTTCCACTCTATCATATTTTCATAATTATATTATGCATTACAGTTTCTTAGGAAATAAGTTAAATTGCATTGACACTCCTTATATTATGTCTAATTATATAAACATTTTCTATCCTTTGTAAATTACAAGTGTACCTTCTGAAGGGGTGTCAATGTAATTTACCTCAAGGGATGTATTCATTAAATTTTACCCCTAAATTAAATAAGGGTAGTGTAACTATAATTATAACTACAACTTCAGGAAATATTTATAATTTTACAAGTGGTAGAAAGTATTTGTGCATTTAAATCTAACTTAAAAAACTATCAATATTTGATGCCCTAATTTATGTCTTAGTATGATGTATGCCAGTTGATCTTTCTAATTACTCTATTAAAAGTGAAATAGGTGTTAGTTGATTGAAGAGGTAAAAGAAATCAAGAATTGATGGTATAATTTGGATATATGGAGTGGATAGATAGTGGAGAGCCAAATATATGATTGAAAGGAATAAAAAGTGGATGAAAAGAGGTGATGTGGTGATGATGGGTTTGCACTTTGCACCGAATCCTTGTGTTGGTTTGGGTGAATCTCATCACTATTCCCTCCTCATCATACCAAGACTTGCTACGTACTTGCTCTCACACTCATCTCATCTCCCTTGTTAAAATATAGAATATATATATATATATATATATATATATATAAAGTATAGTTTTGTTTATTATATATGTGTAAGAAGGGATATTCTATTATATATGTGTAAGAAGGGATATTCTAACTCGGATCGGATTCGATAGAGTCTAAATCGACTATGTGGCAAGTGTAATACACTTGTCCTGTGATTGGTGTATAATTTAGAAAAAGTGATCAATCACATAACAAGCGTGATACACTTACTCTATAATTTGTTTGATTTGTGCAAACCTAATCCGAATAAAAATTTATCCTGTAAGGAGAGACATGGAGTGAATGAGGTGGAGCATGCCCTTTTAACGTGCAATCCCCCACTTTCCTTTAATGCCTCTGTTTATTCCTCACATTCGCTGGCAATATCTCTTCATACTCACTTTCAAACCAGCTCCTTACTTCTTCATCTTAATTACACCCTAACACACACACACACGCTTTCATACATTATAATACATATGATGGCCCCACAATAGTTATTAATCGTTGTTTTTGTAGATAATGTTAAAATATTTGTGAAATTCTACTTTTATTCTCAGCGAATAGGGGTTCAACACTTTTGGCCCTCTGTTTAATTTATAAAATTCTCAAAATGATCCAAAAATTGAAAAAACTCAACATATTTAGGGAGTGTTTGCAAAAACTTCTACTTTTTAAAAAAATAATTTTTGTAGAAAAAATTAAAAGTTGTAGCAAAATCAAAAGTGGATAGTGATTGCAAGAAAAGTAAAAAGCAAATTAAAGCTAAATTTAATAGTGTTAGGAGAAAAACCACTTTTAAAATAAACTTAATTGATGAAAGACCATTTTGTCCTTGGGTTAAAAATTACTATTTTTTTTGCTTATTATTTCATTTGTTGTTTGTCACTATTAATTATTTTTTCATTAAAAATCATAAATTTTATTTTAATTACTATTTTATATTATAGTCCTAAAAATATATTTAATTTAATAATGCTCGCATTAAGTAATATAATTATTGAATCATACACAATAATTAAACTTGCATGATTGCAAAAAATAATTAATTTATTAATTAATCAAATAATAATATATAAATAAAATAATATAATATGATGATATAGCACATAAAATATAAAAGCTTAAAATATTAAATATGTGAAAGTGTAAATTTAATTATTGTTAAAATTTAAATTATTTGAAAACTCTGGTATCAATTTTAAATATATAATTTTAAAAATAAATTTAAAAGAGTACATTTGAATTAAGATTATTATAATAATGATAAAGTAGTAAAAAAATAAAGTTGAATTTATTTAAAATAAAGTCAAAGAAGCTAAAAGCATCCCCCAAGGTGCTTCTAGCTTTTGGCTAAAAGCGTTTTTCTTAATCGTTTTAGAAGCAGAAACTGGTATTCCAAATACTTCAAAAGTGCTTTTTTGAAGCGAGAAGTGAAAAAACACTTTCTTGAAGTGCGCAAACACTCCCTTAGTCATATGCTTCATAGAATTCTTAAAATAGTTCCAAAATTGAGAAATCTCGATTATTTTAGTCCCATAAATCTCGTAAAGTAGAGGACTAAATGTGTTGATTTTTGTCGATTTTGAGAGTATTTTAAAATTTGCATAAAGCGAAGAACTACATGTATCGAGTTTTTTTTAATTTTGGGACCATTTGATAAATTCCATAAAGCAGAGAACTAAAAGTATTGAACTTCTTATTTTATGGGACTAAAAATATACTTTTGCCTCAAAATATTAGTTATACATAAAAATCATGATAAATATTTTGCCTTATAGCTAAAATTATGACAAATATCGATTAATTATGATCAATACGTAAATCTTTTGCATCAATTTTATTTCACAATTGGAATGTATTAATCTACAATAATTTTTAAATTAATTATTTATAATCCGGAGAATAGTTTATTGTTTTGTAATATAGGTGTAATTACAGAAGATGTTATGAATTTGAGATGCAAATGATGTAGAGTATATTTAAATATATATAGCACGTCGAATAATTACTTTCAAAGTTTGGTTCCATTTAATAACTTGTACGTTGTCTAAGCCTCCCATTGTGTTCATTAAATACTTCAATTTACTAAAAGATAGTAACAGTAGGAAGACTTCCACAAAATAAATACATTATTCTAATTAATAATAATAATAATAATTCCTTTGATCTCTTCTATTACCATATATGCAAGTTGGGCTCGTCAAAGCTTTAAGTACCATCAGAAAAATGTCATGGTTGAAAGTTATTCGCCTCACAGTATATTATATTAAGTGCCACTGAAGTAATTTTTCAACAAATTTATTTAAAATAATTAATTGTTCTTAGAACATCTCAAAAAATAAAAAATTAAAAACAAAGTTTATAAAAATTCTTCCTAATGTTAAGCTTAATACACTTATACTGTAATCGGTGTAAGTAGTTATTTTATTATACTTATTGTGTGATTGGTTTGATTTAACTAGATTTGATTTAGATAAGAATTTTTCTAAATTTGAGACTGATATAATTAATAAGTATTATAAAATCCTAAATATTTTCCAAATAAAATAATAAACATTTAATTTTGGAGAATATACATTTAAGAGTGAGTTAAATTGGTATGTTGTAAGTTCTAACTGGCTGTAGCCTTGAATGAGCTTATTGAATACACATATATTCGTTCTTGCGCCGGAAATTTTCTTATTAAAGTTGGAGTTGGAGACTGAAGCAAGCAAGATTTGTGGCTATAAGCTACTCCATGTTAAACTGCTCACGAGTTCGGCTTTTCACTCCAAACAATCCCTCTCTTACCTTTCACTACATATATTATATTAGACATATATATATATATATGTATGTGTGTACAGCCCTCACCATCCCATCACAGTTTCTCTCACCTCTCCTCTTCACTTTCTCACACTTCCACTCACTCCCAGTGTTCTTTTCCTAGTTTTGAATTTTAATTTGATTTATATATATTCCTTCTTGGGATGATGATGAAAATGGAAATCTTGGAAGAGTTCGCGGGGTCTAACGATCACGCCATCGTTAAAGGGAAGCGCACCAAGCGGCCGAGACCGTCGTCCTCAGCCTCGTCGAGCGGCGGTGGATCTGGCGGAGGAGTAGTAGAGGCTCATAATTCATTATTGGTTTCGTATTCTCCCACCACTTCAAGTGGAATATCAACGAGTATGGAGGAAGACGAGGACATGGCCAACTGTTTGATTCTCCTCGCACGCGGGGGTTCTCCTCCCCCAATCAAGGCGGTGGAGGGCAAATTCAGCAGCCGGAAATTCGCGGAGATGGCCACCACGGCGGCCGGGAAAGTGGGCATCTACGTGTACGAGTGCAAGACTTGCAACAGAACTTTCCCGTCGTTTCAGGCCTTGGGAGGCCACAGGGCCAGCCACAAGAAGCCCAAGCCCACCACGGATGATGATCAGAAAAAGTCGCCTCCGGCTCCGCCGCCGCCGGATTACCAAGAAGAGGAAGAAGCTCCGCCACCTTCAACACAACTCCCCAATAACAAAAGCTGCCATTATTACGATCACAACAAACCCAAGATTCACGAGTGTTCAATATGCGGGTCGGAGTTTGCGTCGGGTCAAGCATTGGGTGGCCACATGAGAAGACACAGGACAGCACCTAGTACTACTGGTACAAGAATCGGCACGAGTGTCGACAACGATTCCCCGACGACGTCGCATGATGTCAGCGAGAAGCCCAGAAACACGTTGGAATTTGATCTCAACCTCCCGGCCGAGTCGCCGGAAGATGACAAGCTTCAAGATCATGAGTTTCCGGCCAAGCAGCAGCCACGTCTTGTCTTCTCCGCCGCGGCACTGGTGGATTGCCACTACTAGCTAGAAGAGAATCGTGGGTTGACATTTGATCACAACAATGTGAATAATTATTTCTTAATTACCACTATATTTTTTTTCTTTTCTTTTTTTCATTTTTCCATATAAAAATTATAATTCCCATTATTCATTATTGGAATTGTTTTAATTCGTGGAGGCCAGGGGCCATTTTGATTCATTCTATTGTTGTTTTTAATAAATGTTGAAGTTGATCAATTCTTTGAGTAAGTGGTTACTATTCATGGTTGCCTTCCATTCACGAAAAGTGAGTGATGAGGCCGCATCTTTTCTTATGGTTTTTATTCATTTTCTTTTAATTATCTTAAAAGTTCACGTTGTTTCAAAATAATAATTTAAAGAACTCGATGTATACAGTTCAAATCTTTTATTTTAAATTAATTTTTTTTTATTTATATACATGTAATAAAATTCAATTTATACACCTGACGTGCACATATAATATATATATATATATAAATTCAAATATTGAATTATACCAATGGACGTGCAAACACTCAAATATGAGTGAGTGAGTGAGTGTGTGTGTAAGAGGGAGGGAGAGGGAGAGTTAGGGTTAGGCATAAGGAGCACCACAAGGAATAGTCGTGGATTAGGTTGTCTTTTGTATTTTTATTACAAGAAAAAACGTTAAATAAAGCAAGAACTTGGTTGAGTGTATGTTGCCATTAAATGACAAGGAATAAATGGATAGGAAGGTAACTGCGGATCCCATGTGTATCCATCTGTATCCAAAACCAACATATCTCTTAAAATATGCATTCCCAAGCTGTTTCTTCATCCCTTCTTTTCCTCACCTCACTTCACTTGCACCTCATCATCATCATCTCGCCCCCACCACCATTTCCCACCTTTTTTATTCAATTTTCTCCTATAATTTAGAAAATTTTTATTTCAATCAAATCAATTATAAAATAAGTATATCACATTTGTTACATGATTAGTCACTTTATCTGAATTGTACACTAATCACATGACAAATATAATAATTAGTATAGATTCAATTAAATAATGTCGAAATTAAGATTTCCCCTATAGTTCCTAACTTTTCAACCTTCTTAACTAACTTCACCCTTCTCTACTTCTCTTCACCAAAATGAAACCACACTAGAAAAAGAAAAGTTTTATTGCAACCCAAAACTTTCTCGGTAAATTGCGATGAATTCGCAACGACAAATATTAACGAGTAAAAACCAACTTAAAATCATAGCAGAAGGACGATGAAACCTTGCGATAAATCTAAATTTTTTCACAAGTTTCATATATTACAGAATTTCTCTGGAGTTTGTACATGATTAATGTACATTATAAAGAGAGTGAATATTTAACATAACAAGTAGAGAAACTTATATTATGATTACTTTGATATAGTTCAAATTAATCTGATCAGAATAAGAATTTTCAAACTTCTTACATAATATAAGACATACTTTTTAGAAAAAAAAATTCAAACATAAAGTTTTATTTTTGGTTTTTTCCCCCTTTTTGAATTGAAAAATGTAAAATAAAGTGAGTAAAAATATTAATTTAAAAGTTTAGATATCTCTCCCAATAAAAAGAAAAAAAAAAGATTAGAAATATATATATATATATATATATATACTCAAGGTAGAACCTAATTAGGTGAAGTGTAACCTCATGATCATTCTATGTTATGGTTCCATTATCTCATGATGGAATTAATCAATTTGATTAAACTGATTTTACACTTAATCTAAACATAGACACATGAGTCATGTAATGACTAATTAGGATTGGCTAATAATTCGTCTAACAAACACACACACACACAACACACAGTAGCAAGAGATATAGAGAGGTGGGTAGTGTGGGGTTAAGTGGACTTAATTTAGCTGAATTTGTGTTTGTTATGTGCACGTTTTGGTGATAATTGCTAAGCCAAAGCATGTGAACCGGCACATAATTGCGTGGGATAATTCAAATGCCCACATGTTAGTGGGTGCTCCCATGTCTCTTAATTAATTACTTAATTAATTAATCACCTCTTATTATTTTTCATTAATTAACAAGGATGGAAATTAATTAATACCTTTATTTTTAGCCACCCGAAGTTTTGAAAGAGATGGGAAATTAGTTCCTCATTTGCTTACTTTTCCTACTTCTCTTGAAAGTGTCTCAAGTTCTTGTGTTAATCAACTATTATTTGTGGATAGAATTGAATTAATCCAATGATTAAGAAGTTGTGGGCTCGAATTCTATGGATTAAATACAGATATAATTTTATTGAATTTATAATTTTTTTTGTTTGTTGTGCTTTAACTTGAAATTTAATCAATTATATTGAGTGGTGTAAAAAAAATATTAAAGAAGCCACATTTAGCAAATTCAATTTTTTAAATACGTATTATATTAAGATTTCTTAATTAGATGAGTATCTACAATTTACCAAATTATATAGCAGTATATATATATATATATATTACAACTAATTATAATTGAAGTTAGGTTTCAAAAAATCCACTTATTATGTTAATTAATTTAAATATTATAGTTGAAGTTTCTCATAATCTTTACGCATATATTTATATTTTATACCTTACTAGTTACTACTCTAAGCTTTTTTCTTTTTTAATTTCTTTATTTACATTCAAACGGAACTAAATGGTCACTATCAAGATCTTTATATAAATGAGGTGACGGCCGCGTGCATGGCATTTGTTTATTATTATAAGTTAGTAAAACAATATTTTTTATTATATTTTACATATTTATTTCATGTACATATAATTCATATTAATCATCTACATACTTAACAAAAATAATTGTTCATTATTTTACAATAAAAAATCGAATTAATTAAGGTAGCTTGGCAAAATTACACTTTTAATTTTATACAATAGGATGTTCGATACTTTTAGTCCTCTACTTCACGTAATTTTTAAAATGGTCAAAAAATTAAAAAAAAATCGATACATTTGGTTTTCTATTTTATAATTTTCGAAATGATCCAACATTAAGAAAAATCAATATATTTAATCAATTCTCTGATTTAAAGAATTTATGGGACTAAATGTTTTGAGTTTTTTTAATTTTGGACTATTTTAAAAAAACTTCATAAAGTATCGAACTAAATGTGTTAAGTTTTTTTAATTTTAAAATTATTTTTAAATTTTTATAAAGTAAATAATTAAAAGTGTTAAACCTCTTATTTTATAGAACTAAAAGTATAATATTTTTGTGATAGTTCACTAAAAAGTAAAAAGTCGTCATCTGGACAACTCAGCACCCACATATACCTTCGAGGTGGCGCCCTTCACCACTCGACAACTGGTTGGCTCACAATATTTGTATGCCTAAATTATACTATTTCCCTACCTCTCCTCTTTTCCACCACGTCACTCATCATACAACTTCGGATATTAAAAAAAAAAAAAAAAGGAAAAATCACCCAACCAAACCAAGCTGGGCACAGACACACACGCACACGTGTTTGTGTGTGTGTTTGCGACCTTTACAATGTTTGAGACAGTTCATCGTGTGTGACATAAATAGTGATGGATGCATTAGTATAACATTGATCGATGTGGATTATATTGAAAACCAAACGTTTGATTAATATATTTCTGCCTGCCCCCACCCCCACCCCATCCCCTAATGCTCTAAATTAAATTTGCCGACCATTGCAACAAAGGCTATTACCACCACACAAACATATATATATATATTACTAGATGATGAGTAATAGAATGTACGATTGCCTAACTATCTAATTTCCCATTTAAGAATAATTATAGTGGACCAGATAATATGGGTATTGGAAATTTCAGAAAACACACATTTGTGTCCTGTTTACCAGGGTCTATAGTTTGCTGTGTTGGAGGATCTGCAGGTTTAACAATTGGGTTGGGTCAAACCGACCTGCCTGCCTTAGTGGACTTGGAATCGAATTCGTTGATGTAATCATACGTGACATCATCTAAGAAGTCTATTTGTAGACGTTCATATGATCTAGTATAATTCTAAATACTTCATTAGATATGTTTTATCTTGAATGTTATGAACTTGAACTCGTGTAATGTAAACTTTATTATTGTTAAAATGATTTGAACGTCGGAGTATTCTCACTGAGGTCCACAATAGATCGATTCTTGTGTTGTAGGCTCGCCTAGGACGTAAGAGCGGGAGCAACCCTGCACGACTAACAATTTCGATCAAAACATATTACTAGAAACCTTTAAACAGGTCGCATTAAACTAATTATACAGTAAAAATATTGTAGTACACGTTATAATTCATCACTCTATTGAATTTATGATTTAGAGGGTGTTCAATTACATTTATTAAAAGTATCTTATAAGATATCTCAAAAACTTATAAAATTTTGAATCTTATTTTTGAAGCGTTTCGATACATAGTATTTACTACCATACATCTAAATTCAATATAAAAACTTTGAACACTAACAAACTAGCAAATTGCCTAATTTATAAGTTAATTTCTGCCCTTACAAAAACAATAAGAATTAATAAGTTGAAAATTGGAAAGTATCAAAATTTTGAGCTAGGAATTTAACCAAGAAAAGTAATAATTCATTAATTAGTAGTAGTCACAACCTAGAAATTTCATGTAAAGCATCATGGGATCCCTTAGGCACAAATTAGAAGAAGGGACAATCCAATAAGATTCTTGTTTTCGTTTGTTTTATATGTCCAAAACAGAAAATTATCTGTCAATAATTGAAAATTGAGGATCATCATTAATATCTTATCCTTTCCTCGTAAGCCAAAGTATTCAACAAAAGGATTAAGGTTGATTTAGTGTGAAATAATGTACACTAGCAGCTAAAGCACACTCGATGTCGATGTCTATATATAATTTCAACTTCTATTATATTTATTTATAATTAACTGAAAAAGAAGGAAAATACATTAATAACTTATTAAAATATTTCAACTTCGAACATGCAGTAAGAGAATTATCGTTATAATTAAGTGATTAAGTGAGTGTTTATCTTGTAAAAAAAAGTAAAGTATACCGAGGGTATTTTAATCAAATATATATATATATAATTTGTAAATCAAAATTAGTTACTCTAGTACCATCAAACTTAATAAATAGTCTAAATTAATGAGGTTAATTAGGTCTTTCATCCCGACAAGCCCTAACAGTGGCTTATTAGGCCCATATAAATTATGGGCCCTCTGATGAAACCCAGACCAAATTGGGCTTGATTAACAGCTAACACGGAAAATGAAGAGAGGGATTGTTTATTTATTTATAGATGTGTATGTGTGAAAGTGAAATAAATAGATAACCAATAAATGCATAATTAACCTGAGATTAAAATGTGTAATTAAAGTTTTTAGAATAACCAGTATAAATTGTGTTTATTTGTTTATATTAAATTATGGAATATTTAGCGAATTAATAAATTTAATCTGCTGGATAAAAAAGATGAACAAATTGTGTAATTACCAATATAGCCTTTAACCTATCAAAGAAATACCCAGTTTTAAGGGTAAAATAGCCATTTCGTATGCTACCCATCATTGAATTTGAGGGTCAAGTTGCATGTGTATCCCAACCCTGGGCTTGTGATAAGCTATTCATCATCTACCTCTGACTTCAGTTTGTTCAAAGATCCATTGGGCTTCTTGCTAACACCATGTTTGGACGTTTTCCTAAATAAAACTCTATATATTTACCACATTTGTCGAGTTCAATTCGCTGCCAATTCACGA
>NC_026153.1:5979104-5996456 GCF_000512975.1 Sesamum indicum
AGAGGACCAGTGATTATTTTGTTCATTTGTGATTAAGGATGATGTTGTAAGATAAAACGTTTTAATTGTACATTTTGAAACACGTTTTTGCATTAACGACTAAGTTTATTTCCGAGCCCTATTCATGCAGTAAACATATGGGTTACATGAATTGGAACTGTCAAGAAAGTATTTGCTCCCAGAAAGCCAATAGTTGGTTCTTGTCCTGCGGGGGATACTGATGTGCATGGGGAGGACTGATGTCATGGTCGTGGTGGTTGTGCGGAGGAGAAGCACCGTGATGACCACTGGGATGCGGCGAACCAGCATGGCCAGGAGAATGTGCATGTGGAGATGGTGCATGCTTGTGTTTTGGAGATGGCGCATGATGACCATGGGGAGGAGGAACATGATGATGGCTAGCCTTTGGTGGCGGAGCACGATAACCGGTGGGAGGAGGAGGAGGAGGATCATGGCTATGCTTTGGTGGCGGAGCATTACAATTAGTATGGTTAGAAGGAGCCTCATCGTGGTGGTGGTGGTGGTGGTGGTGGTGATGGTGGTGGTGGTAGTGGTGTTCGTCTCCATTATCATCAGTTGTCTCACCGAGGACGGGAGTGGTCGAAACCACCAGTCCTAAAAGTACTAGGGCAAAGATCATAAAACTCATATTTGAACCTTGATTATTGGTTCGGCACAAGAAATGCTAAGTGTTATTTATAGATATGAATGAAATTCTGAAATAATCTAAAACCAAAATTATACGAAAATAGTTTGTGTTTAGGACAATTTTCTAATAAAGTGACACAAAATCAAACAAGAATTCATTCTCTTATGCCATAACATAAATTTTGAAAAGAGAGTCTAAATATAGGAGCAAGAAGATGCAACTGCCAGTTGTAGAGTTTAATACAGGAGAAGACGTTCAATTCTACAATTAATGTAAAATAAATATGTGACATGTAATAAAAGATTAGTAACACCACCTCCTCGTTATTTTAGTTAATTAATTATATAATTACACTATTTTTTTCAGTTTACTACATAGACATCACGATTCACTTATCTATATGTATAAATTACGTCATCTAGTTTATTTAAAAAGCATTCTCAATATATTCTCGATGTATACATATTAAATAAAGTAAAAGATGTAATAAAAAAATAAAAAATTCAATCCGGAACTATAGTGTTAATTATAGATATATATAGTTGATGATTAATTATCTCTAACCATCAGTCATCGCCTTCTATTAATTAACGTAATTATGGAATGTAATGACCTTATTATGACTATTTTTTTTTTAACTGTATAAAATTTTCTTACATGATTTTTGATAATTATCATCTTATCACCCAGATTTCAAGGGGTTTGAAACTATAAAGAAAAGGGGCTATAATTATCCATAAACATAAAGAAGAACAATATATATATATATATAATAAAGAGAAAATTATATTTTTGATCTTGTAACTATTGGTTGGTAGCGCTTTTGGTTTTGTAACTTACTCCATTTACACACTTAGTTATTTTTTTGACGAATTTTAGTCATGAACGTCGATCTCACATTTGGTCATTTTTTAATAAATTTAGTTTTGTGTTAACAATTTTGATGCTAATAATCTATAGTTATATGACTAAAAATTATATCTACTCCACTATCAAAGGCATCACAATTGTCAAAATAGGACTTGATTTGTCAAAACATAATCAAGTATGAGATATTCAAAATTAATTTTTTTTTAAAAAAAATAGACTAAATGTATACATAGAATAAATTACAGAACCAAAAATATTAACAATCTATAGTTACAAAACTAAAAATATAATTTTTCTTATAATTAATTATCTTTTTCCTAGACCACGACAAAATCCACTTCTATTTCTAATTGTTGACAACGGGAGAAGTTGGCACATATCCAAAAAGTAAAATAATAGGATAAGATGAGTTGCATCGATTGACCGTCGTTAACGAAAATTTTAGTATGGACTATGGACGGAGACGGATTTCATCTAATACAATATACTGATCATGTAATTGAAATAGACGTTCAGTCTAATATTGAGTAATATATAAAAAATTATATAGTAAATATAATAAAATTTATTAGAATATTTTTTTTTTTTTTGAAATATAGCGATGTCTCTAAAACAAGTAATATATTATTACAAAATTCGGTATGTAGCACAATAATAATACTATAAAAGTAGACTAATACCTACATGCATAATAATTATAGTTTTTAATCTAACAGAGCTATATTTATAACTAAGACAAATATCAGAAAGTATGATGTATTTTTTTCTAAATAGAAATAGGGAACGGTATTTATATTTACTTTCTAAAGAATTAGAACTTAAGAGAAAGACTGCTGAAATTAAAAAAAATAACAGAAAATAGTAATGAAGGTACAAAGGATATGGTTATGGTATGGTGATTGGTGAGATGTGGGGGAGTTGTTTTCTTGTTTTAGGAATATTTGTCGCAACGTGTGAAAGTGCACGTGCACCACTCAGTCTTTAGGATTAAATATTTCTTAATTATTTTCTTTTTAAAAAATGTTTTTATATTATCACCACAATAATTTTAATTCTCCTCATCAATGAAACTGCTGCCACCCTCCACATTTATCAATAATATTTGTTATGATATTTATGATCAAAGTATTTATTATAATTTTAGCTATGGTCAAAGTATTTACTATGAATGTTTAGCTATAGTTAATCTTTTGCCTCGTCAACTGAAATTAACAAAGTTCTATAGAGGTTATTGTGAAGTTGTGGTTAATTACTATCTATCACGATCTTTTATTTTTGGCCATAGAATTTTTTATGACAATAGATCATATTTATCATAATGGATGTGACTAAATAATATAAATAAATAATTCAGTAATTTTTTAATTTTAAAAAATCTAGTTGAAATATTAACATTTGTATTTAAGTAAAATACTAAAAATATCCCCAGAAAAAATATGTAAGATTATTTAAATAATAAATAAATTTATATTGTAAAATAAAATAGCATTAAATATAGAAAAATATATGAATATTTAATATATGTTACAAGATATATATTTAAATATAATATATATTCTCAACATTGCAATAATCACGATTCAAAGATTATGGTAATTTAATAATATCCATCATAATCTAATAAATTTGATACAAAGAATTAAGTATTGACCATGGTAAATAAATATTTGACATAATTTTAATAACGATCAAAATATTTATTATATTTTTTAATTATGATTAATATTTTAACTCACTTGCATTAACAGCACCTAATAACTATTCCGCAACCACAATTAATTAATGCTTACCACACTTTATCACTTTTAAATATAATTTGAGTGATTATTAAAAGTAACATTTTTTTCTAGTTGTAGGGTTGACAATGGAGTTTTAAAAAATTGTTGAAACAGGCAAACCATATGCATAGGGCATCCACGTTGTTGTTGAGTTGCCACATAAATAGTTGTTTAGAAATGTAGTTAATTAATTTTTTATTATTAAAAAAATTATATATATAGGTTTATATTTAAGTTTTTCGATATTAAATATTTAAGTAAATTAATTTTAATGATTAACTCTTATATTAATTTACTTTTTTAGATTTAGGCCCACAATAAAATTATATTTTTTAATTTTTAATTATAAAATTATATTTATACACCCTTATTTATAGTTGAATCTAATGTTCAAATTGAACTAGTAATCTACGGCCCAAATTTTGATTTATTTCAATCGATGATTAATATTTAATAAATATATAAATTTTAAATAATAGAAATGAATATATATTGTGTATAATTAATAATTATATATATGTAGAGAGAGAGAAAGAGAACAGCGATAATGAGGGCAGAAAAGGGGGGAGGGCAGCAGGACAGGGGAGGGAAAGGGGGAGGGGCCGGCGATGGGGATGGAGAAGGAGACGGCGCAGAGAAAGAAGGGGGACTCGGGCGACGAGGAGGGGGAGGGATGTGGAGGGGAGCGATGGCGACAGCGACGTAGAAAGAAAGACTGAGGAACAAAGGGGGCGGAGGGAGGGAAGGTAGTAGAGGGGAAAGGGGAGGCGGATGCGG
Organism: Sesamum indicum; assembly: GCF_000512975.1. Lineage (NCBI taxonomy): Eukaryota > Viridiplantae > Streptophyta > Magnoliopsida > Lamiales > Pedaliaceae > Sesamum > Sesamum indicum. The sequence goes on from NC_026153.1 coordinate 5,983,179, forward strand.
CAACAGGGGAGGGGAGGCGACGGCAAGGGAGAAGGGGAGTGGGAGTGGGAGGAGAGCGATAGCGTGGAGGCGGCAATGGCGACGGGAAGGGGAGGGGGAGAGGGAGTCGGAGGAGAACGATAGAGTGGAGGCGGCAACGAGGGAAGGGGATGGGCGGTGGTTGGTTTGGGGGTGGGGGGTTAGTAGGTAGGGGTTTTTTTTTTAAAATAAAAATATATATTATTAAAAATATTAGATATGATATATTAAATAGTATATTTATTTTTCAATAAATATTTATATATATTATAAATTAGACATATAATATATGATATAAAAATAAATACTTTTAAAGAAAAAATCATACACATTCGCAAGAGGGGCTGGTGCACTACACACATCCCTCTAAAGGGATAAATTGCTTTAAGTTAAAAAAATATAGGAATGTAATTTGATAATTATTTTCATAAGAGGTATTTTGCACATTACCCATATCACGGGGGATAGCATGTGTTTTTTTCCTTTATTTCATTTGAATATATTTGTTGATTTAAAAATATTGATAAATTGAATCAGTCTTTAAATTTAAATATACTGAACGATGTAACAAATTGAATTCTATTTAAAAAAATACTTAAACCTTAATCTACACTAATATATATATATATATATATATAATGCACTTTTCATTCACAAACGACCGTTTGCGACTCTGTGACACCAATCCTTTTGTTATGCGAATAACAACCCTAAATTGATTTTTTTTTATTTATTTTTTAAATATGATATGTTGATTTAAATATTTTATTATTCTCATTTATAATACATTTAAAATGTGAAAAAATTACTTATTATATCTCTGCAACGACAACTAGTTAATTTAAATGTTTGGCATTGATAAAATTCTACAAACAATAATGAAATGCTTTTATTATGTTATGTCTTTACAGAAGTCTTATTTTTCTTACAATTTTCTTTCAAGGTAATATGCTTTTCCAATGAAATCTAATTTAACAGTTGCATCGAATTAGGAAAAGTTTTGAATATCATAAGCTATTTGACTACTTTGTTATTATGTATATGTTGAAGCGTTCTGTAATCTGTACTGCAATTTGGCTTCCCACTGTGCTGTTCAAGTTAACATCTTTCCTTAACTTAGAATTCCCATATTTTTAACGAAGGGCTTTGATTGTATTTAGTACAGATCTGTATATAAGAGGATGGTAGAATAAGGATCATAATTATAGGAGTTGCAAATAGTACCTCGGTATTAAGTTTTTCTTTTTTTGACAATTGTTGAACTATAATCATCGATTCTTTTTAGAAGTGGTATAATTTTATTGATGTATACAAATTTAGGACCTTTTAAATTGGAAAAAAAGCAAGCTAGACATTATTTTTTTTAATTAAAACACCCTTCCACAAAAACGCTGTCATGAACAAATTGTATAAAATAAATTTTAAATTTATATTATGTATATGATAAATAAATTATAAAAATAAAATTATGATATAATATAATTTTTTTTAAAAAAAAAAGACACTCTCGCTCCTACAACCATCCCCGTCCCACCCATAGAAGTGGGCGATTGGCCCCAATAGAGGGGGGCGACTCCCGACCCCAACAAAAGGGCGGCGAACCCAAGCGAGATTGATTGGGCGCAGATGTGGCCTAAACCTGTATACCAATTCCCCAATCGTGCTCGGGGGCCAACGCCATTCATCCCCCCCTCCAGTGGAGTCAGGCGGCGCCAAGTGATGGATGGGGGTTGGGGGCAGCTGTGCATTTGTTTTATTTTTTTATGTATTTTGTTTTTTTTTTTGAATCTGATATATTGAATTATATATTTAATTTTATTTATAATATATTTCAAAGTGTATAGTATTATTTATTATGTATACGTAGGGTTGTCATGCTACGACAGCTAGTATAAACTATTGAGGATAGATAAAAAAAAGAATATTTAGTCAGTAAAAAGTTCAAATAAATATGTATTTCTCTCTTTTTTTCCATGTCATTACTTATGTAGTTAGGAATTTTTTCATGTAAGTACTTATGTGACAAAAAATATATATATATATCCAATCAGCTTTATTCCGGATTTAAGAAGCCTTAAATTTGTAAACATCAACAAATTTTGGCCATTTTTAACAAGGTCGGAGTCTTGAAATCGTAAAAAAAGAAAAATAGAAACTTAATTCCGAAGTATTCTGTGTCACCCTTATATAATTATGGTTCTTTTGCCAAACCAGGGCAATAAATACAATTAAACTTTTATTGAAGAACAGCATTCTTAATTAATTGATCGTAACAGACAAGTATCGTCCGAACAAGAAATTGAACTATTCTTGATATTATACATCATTACGGTTAAAAATTATGATAAATTAATATTATCTATCACATTGGTTAAAATTATGATAAGTTTTGTTACAGTCAATTAATATTTATCATGATTTTAGTTATAACCAAAACAATTGCATAAACTTTAGGTTTTGCTAATTAACGTTTTGGCATCGTCTACAAAAGCGAGTGCTAATAGTTGTTGCGTAGCCATCATTAATTACTTCTGCTATGATTCGTTACTTTTGATAAACTTAATTGGGTGCACTTTTCTGGCCATTTTATTCTTTAATATGCAAAATTTTTAAAATTATAAGACAAATTAACAAAAATAATTTATATAGAACTAAAAGTTATCACCTCTTCTATTTAATTACAGAACTAAAATTGTAATTTTTGAAAACTACTTATAGCAATTCAATTTCAAAATCTGAAAATAAAAATGAAATAAAACCACACCACATTAATCACCAAACCTCAACGTAGCTAGGTTTGACTATTGGCCAGTGATGGTAATACAACATTAATTGCGCATGAATAACTAGAAGATCAACACTGATCAATGTCAACACGACTGACTACCCTCTTGAAATTTGAAATCTTCAACTCCATGTCATGCGTGATGTTTGACGCTATCCCCCACAACCCATGGCAAACAAAATTGAGTTTAAATACATTAAAACTTAAGCATTATTGGTCCCCATCTTGAGAGAAGATCACACGCACATTAATTGTTTCCAAACTATACAAGTAATATATAAATGGTTGCACATCACCGTAATTATTTATTGAGTCTATCCAGCAGTGATGAGTAAACCCTTTTTTTTTGTTGGAAGGTTTGTCTAAATGTGAGATCGGTCGCATTTGAGGGAGGTCTTAAGTGGTGATGAATTTAAGCTCAAAGGTTGACTTGCCAGCCTCAAGAAATACTCTCCTACGCTGCGGCGTTCATATGCCAATACCACAATCAAGAAAAAAGACATGCGTTTTTAACACACGCGCTTTGTAGGAGTCATTGGACGCATGAACACCGTGTACGTATATCAAGTTAATCCTCCGTCCTCTTGTTCTTGTATTTTACTATGTCAACTTGAAGGCTAGCTGAAGGCATCCCATTTTATCATATTTGTTTTACTTCTTCAATTCCTCCCTATTTATCAGTCTCCTATACAGATGCAGGGTGTTTGTGGAATTTGGAACACGCGTGTATCTTGCACAGAACAAGAATCCATAAAGGGGAAGGCACTTTAGGGAGGAATAAAGGTTGGACAGAAAATCAAGAAGAGCTTTCTATTTTCTTCTCCATACGATGATCACAGGGGCCACTCCTTGTTACCCTAATGGGCCACAAGGGATACCAATCTATGGATCAGGTCCTGATCAAGCTTCATCTCTTGAAGCAAATTCTTCTGCTTCATCCACACAACCCAGCTCTTTTCTTTACAATCTCTCAGTTCTTAAAGATAAAGTCCACCAGGTACAATCCCTAGCCAGTATTTTCTTTTCATACGATCACGGCCACCCGCCCGAGTCAACGGCCATCGCTGTCCCAACGATGGGCACCTTAATTCAAGAAATTATTGTCACGGCATCGTCTATGATGTTTGCTTGCCAGCAAATGGCCCTTGGTTCGCCTTCCATCAACAATAACGCAGCCTTTGACTTGCAGCCCCACCACCGGCCGTCTAATATAACAACCAACGCTGCCAGCGCTGGCGGTCTAGCCCCATCGGCTGACAATCCTGCCGTGGACGAAAGAGGGCCCGCGGCAGCTTTCTTTTCCAGTCATCATGACGCGCTTGATCACTGGTATAGTGATAGTTGCAACAATTGCAACCCGACTGATGATAATAACATTAGTAATAGTACTATTGAAGGTAGTAATTGCGCAAGAGAGTTGCCTCAGAAGACAGAAACAAACGAAGGGTCGTCACAGGGCCTGCTTTCTCCCAAGAATTACGATATCGTCGAACTGGATGCTGCCGATTTGTTAGCCAAGTACACTCACTATTGCCAGGTCTGCGGCAAAGGGTTCAAACGGGACGCAAATCTGCGAATGCACATGAGGGCGCACGGGGACGAGTACAAGTCCAGCGCTGCTCTCAGCAACCCCATGAAAATCGCTTCTACTATGAGTGGAGAGAGCAACATCCCCAAGCTTCCGAGAAAATACTCCTGTCCGCAAGAAGGGTGCCGGTGGAACAAGAACCACGCCAAGTTCCAGCCTCTCAAATCCATGATATGCGTAAAGAATCACTACAAGAGAAGCCATTGCCCGAAAATGTACGTGTGCAAGAGGTGCAACAGGAAGCAATTCTCCGTGCTGTCGGACTTGAGGACTCATGAAAAGCATTGCGGTGATCTCAAGTGGCTGTGCTCATGCGGGACGACGTTTTCGCGAAAGGACAAGCTCATGGGCCATGTTGCCCTGTTCATCGGCCACACACCGGTTATAAATTCGTCGACGAAGCTGGGGAGTGGAGCTCAAAATTCAGCACAAATGCAAGTGATCAAAGCAGGTAAGAACGATTAAATCCCCGTGGATGTGTAATACATAGGCTGCTCGTTTTTCATCTGTTCCGTATATTTGAATACAGTGCTTTCCTTGTAGGTGGAAATTTGGGTGCTTGGTATAGTTTTTAGGTACTTTTCTAGTTTGAAACTTGGTCCGAGTCATGTATACTACATAGTTAATATATAGAACGTACACTTGTATTGATCAGGTGTAAAAGAATTCTACACAGACAAGCTTATTGATGGCTTTGTTTTGTGTGACATTCCTCAGTACAGAATAACCCTTTGTATGTTAAAGTCGCAATTTTACAAACGTTTGTGTAGTATTCTTTTACACTCACCATGTGTACTTGCTGCAACGACATGGCTTGAATCTAGTTTAATTTTGTCTTCGATCACATGTCCGAAATGCGTTTATTTATAGCTAATTAATTATACCAGGGAAGAAAATGGGCTTGCTATGGAAATTAGAGATGAATGTAGTATAAAATCTATTGCTACTAATCACGTGATGGGATCATTAAGCAGAAAAATCACATGGCGCAATGCAAAATTATGGTCTTGTGTGGTTTTCAATTTTCAGTACTTTTAAGTGGGTTTTTCTTTTTTTATTTGATTTTTTGTGAGAAATTAAAATATGTTCATATTAGTATGTTTTATGATAGATTTTTATATGAAAAGATGTGATGGGAAAAAAATGTGCTTGAATTCATATTTTTGTGATAGATTTTTAATTAGGTGAAAAACTATCAAATGCCCAATTAAATTATCACTCTCTATACTTGTAGGACTCGTTTGGTTCAAATGATAAGATTAGACGTGAAGGGATTGAATGATAATTAATCCCGCTTTTCATTATATATTGTTTGGTCTGAGGTATATATGTGATATCTCATGTGATAATATAATATAGTATTTAGTTGAATGGATTATAAAGTATTATTAAATGTAAAAGTACTATTAAGGGTATCTTTTTTTAAGTTATTTTTATTTTTATATTGTAACTTGTGAATTATTACAGAAATTAAATCTCTAAATTATTTATTGAAATAAAGTTTTTAAAATAAAATTAATTAGTAGATCAATATTTTATTTGTTTTTATATTTATAAGAAACAGAAGTTCTAAATACATTTTCAATTTAGCTAGTAATCAAAACTCTTTTTTTTTTTTTTTTCAAATTTTCCAAACAAAAGTAATATTTTTTATTCATATTTTATTATCTAATTATTATAATTTAAAATATAATTTTTTAATTATTTAGGAAAAATAAGAACTCTGAGGGTTGTTTTAGAGTAATCATCTTATATTATTCGTGGAGAGAAGAAATAGATGGAAAGAAAAAGCGAGGAAGAGAGGAAAGAAGTGAAGACTGGAAGAGAGAGAGAGAGGTTATGGGGATCAGAAGGGCAAATGAGGAAAGATAATTTTAATACGAATTTATAGTAATTGGTGAGATTGCGTATCCCACCTAAGAGATGAAATCCATTTATCTCATAAATTCTTATAAATAAAATATAGTCTGGTATTAATATCGGGCTCTAATAATGCCAACCAAACATATAATTATGTATGATAAGTAATCTTATCATGCCTAATTATACTAACTAAACGGGACTGAAGAATTAAAAATATAATATTTTCTAGATATTATGGTTCGATCTCACAAAGAAAATGCCAAGTCAAATATAATATCACAATCTGAAAAAATGTAAAATTGAAAATGGACATTTGAAAAAGAAATCAAACAATATTTACATAGGCGACAAGATACAAACTCTATGACAAAATTTGGGCAAAATCCTATTTTGATACTATTAGAAAAGGTCAGTTTTGTTTTTGGTACTACAATTTTTGCGAGTTTAAGTTTAGGTACCATTAAACTCAAAAATAAGTATTTTTGATCCCGTGACGTCATGTGCGGTGCACATGACTGTTGTGCTCCATTAACTGCCGTTAACTCCACCATTTTGGCGGGAAAAGTCAAGTGATTCTACGAAAAAGGAGGAAAAATTGGCCTTCCAACATCTCATAGTGTTTGGGTACCATTAAATCTAAAAATAAGCATTTTTTATCCCATAAAGTCATGTGCGGCTCAAAATAAGTAATACAACACATTCCAAAACAAAAGATAAAATCCATATACATGAAGCAAAATATATGGGTTATAAATACACGATTTGTCCCAAAATGCTTTTTTAGTCCCAAAATAAGTGTAGAATTTATTTTAATACCACAACTATGGCAGGTGTCAATTTTAGTCCCATAAAACTCATAATCACATATTTTTTATCCAAAAAAGTCATGTGCCTTATAGTTTTGGGACTATAAAAATATTGTTTGGGACTAAAAATGCGTTGTAACTTTGGGATTAAAAAGGTCCAAAATCACATTATTTGGGACTAAAAAATATTATTTTGAGTTTATGAGATTAAAAGCATTACATTCCATAGTTGTGGTATCAAAACAAATTCTGCCCTTATTTTATAGGACTAAAAAAATATTTTTTCCACTTATCTACACTTGCACATACTAAAATAAACTTGCACACACTAAATGGCACACATGACAGACTAAACTAAACTTAGACATAACATATAATGCACACACAATATATACCACAAACGCATACTGACACACAAACTGCACATAAACATATAATGTACCTAATGAAACTTACACATATAACACAGTGCACATATTCTACACACATTTAGCACATACTGCACATATTATAACACGAACTGCACACATCACAGTCCGCACGCAGCCACACTCCCCCACTTTGCAAGCGCCATACACACTGCACACACATAACAACACACTGCACATTTGCACACACTTCGCTCACTAAATTGACACATTCACACACCATGCATATATAAGCCTACATTTTCCAATTCAAAATTAAACAATGTATAATCCTAGGACATCATAGGAATAATTATTTAACAAATGACCCATCATACAAGCAACATTTTTAATATTTGTTCTAACAATTCATGCGCGCCTGCACACCCAAAAACGGATATAAGCGGGCTGGAGGAGCTCATGCCCCCCAAAACTTTCTAAGCTTTTTAAGAATTATGTATAAATTTTAAAATATTTTGTATATATTGCCCTTTCCAATTAAGAAAAAATGCAAGCAACTCCCGTGATATTGTAAATGAACAATATTATCCCCCTATGAAAAAAAAATAGCAATCTATCTCAATGTGTTTTTAAAATATAATTGTTTACCTCCAACTCTGTCAAGCTTTTGTTTCTAGATCCATATCTTTGCACACATAAATTAACTATCATTACAATAAAATATAATATTGGTAACCAAATATCAACTGATAGTTTTCAAATTTTATCACTACAAATATACAGAAAAAGTATACAAACTTAAAGAGGTGGTTACACGTTATTTTTACATAACAAGACACAATTGACATATATATTCCCGTTGGTTTACTTTGGAGGTGAGGTGTTGTTTGTTTATCGGATGAGGTGGATAAGTCTTAAACTTGCTAAAATTGGACATCGAGTGAGTGTTGCCCCATCAACGGGTTGGCAAAAGTTGAACTAGTAGTATTTTTCGACTAACTAGTGTTGTTTTCGGCTGAAATTGAGTGAGGTGAATCTATTTTCTTAGGAGTCATTGATCTTTGCATGCCATAAATTCTACCCCTAAATTCTAATTACAAAAGTTAACCCTAATTAAAAAAGAAATTCAAACTTAAGACAATTGACAGGGAAACTTAACCACATTACAACACAAGATTATAATACTAATAATAAATTTTAAAAATATTATTTAAGATATATATTAAGTGACGATAATATTAATATTTATCATAATATAGTAATTATATGATACAACAGTAATACATCAATCAATATAAATAATTAATGACATATATATAGTGACAACTTTAGCAAATAAGACTCGTAATTCATTAAAGTGCAAAAATATTAATTTCTAAAACTCGCCTAATATATTTATAGACTCTATTCCTGATATATCAAAATAAATTAAAATAATTCCAAAGTAACTCCATTACATGAAAATTCAAATCCTACCCTCCTCCGCCAAATGGAAGAATTTCGAAATCATGCCCAAAACTTCAAACCACGCCCAAAATTTCCCGCTTTCCCAGAGCAAAATACCCTTCGTAGATATCCATCTTTATCAACGGACTAGATTACAAATCCACGTCTGTAGATCCTAACCAATGGAAGCACGCAGCCGATCCCTAAATATCTCACCCGTCCTGATTGCTGACCGTTAGTTCCCACCTTAATCAACGGTTCACATGCAATATCTTGTCCCAGCGAATCCGCCAATCAAATCCTACCTTTCCTCTATTTAAACCACTCTCCCCCAAAATTCACATCCATCATCATCTACTCTTTCTCTCTCAGTCGAACAAAGTTGAAGATAATTTGCCTTTAGCTCCTCCAAAAATGGCACCAAAGGCAGAGAAGAAGCCCGCCGAGAAAAAGCCAGCGGAGGAGAAGAAAACCACCGTGGCGGAAAAGGCCCCGGCGGAGAAGAAGCCCAAAGCCGGGAAGAAGCTCCCCAAGGACGGTGGCGCTGCTGGGGACAAGAAGAAGAAGAGGATGAAGAAGAGCACTGAGACCTACAAGATCTACATCTTCAAGGTGCTGAAGCAAGTCCACCCAGACATTGGAATCTCGAGCAAGGCCATGGGGATCATGAACAGCTTCATCAACGACATTTTCGAGAAGCTGGCGCAGGAAGCGTCGCGATTGGCCAGGTACAACAAGAAACCTACGATTACTTCCAGGGAAATTCAGACTGCCGTTAGATTGGTGTTGCCCGGCGAGCTTGCTAAGCATGCTGTTTCCGAGGGGACTAAGGCTGTCACCAAGTTCACTAGCTCTTAGGTTTGATCTGATAATTGTTGTTTAGGGAATTGTTTGGATGAAATTAACCGTTTAGTTTGTAATGGAGATGTGTATCTATTTTTGATTCTTCTTACGGTAATCTGGGTCCAAATTATTCTACCTTATTACACAATAGTTGCTCCAACAAACAAAACTTACCGGGGATGTATGCAGTGTTGAGTGTGTGTTTATGCGAAAATTGAAATGGTCAATTGTTTTCGATTCAAATTTCTAGCATTTTGGTATTTGATTTTTGAATAAATAAAGAAGAAAGAGTTAATATAATTTTACTTAGTAATTACTTTCTTAATAATTTAATAATAAATTGCTTGAAATAAGAAAATTATATGTTTTCTGAGATGTATAATGCTAATAAAATTTCAAATTGTTACAAGTTCAGCGGTAATAAAATTCAAACAATAGCTATGGAAAACTTTGAAGTGCCCAAGTTCACCGAAATCCAGAGTGCTCAGGCCAGTTCCACATAAGACTGCCCAAAACCCGTTTACATTTCCAGGCCGACATTAGGCAAATTGACCCTGGGCTCATTTTTTGTAGTTTAGCGACACCATCCTGAGCCGACATTAGGCAAATTGACCCTGGGCTCATTTTTTGTAGTTTAGCGACACCATCCTGAGCACAAGGATGTGAATTTCCTTTCTTCAATTCATTTCTTTGTTCCTTCATATTTCAAAGTCTCCTTATGTTACAAGTTCCATATAATTAAATATGCTTAATCAATTTATAAAAAGAAAATATTCTAATATTTTAAAGTTTGAATCTAACCTCAAAACAAAATTTCAACACCCACTCTTAGACCCATTATATATATATATATATGAAATAATTTTAAGATGGTCCAAAATTTAATTTGAACTCATTGGCATTCCCATATTATGTATACTTATACTATTATAAAGAAAAGAAGTGTTATAGGTATCAAATGGTTGTTTTTAGCATTACTATGCCAATTTTTTTATAATTTTAAAAATATTTTTTAACTAATAAGATAATTAATTTATTGAATTTCATAAATTTTACATTAATTAAATTGCTCAATTAATTATTTTATTTTTATTTATAATATATTTTAAAATGTAAAAATTTATTTATTATATACACGCATAGATAAGATGAAACCACGATTAGCATAAAAAATATTGACATGCTCAAGCTGTATGACTTGTGCCAATTTTTATATAAATTAGATCCGAGGAAGGAATATTTAGGCCGAGAAAAGAACTTAGAAAACACTAAACAGAGTCGTGCTTTAAGTAAAGTGGGAATCATTGGGACATCCACCATTTCATAAGATCCCAAGAACACCGCTTAGCAAGTCAACGCCAACCACCACTTCCGCCATGAACCGCCGCAGCGCCTCCAAAGTACCTTCAAAGCCCACCAGACTCTTCACACAAAAGGACGAAATTGACCTCCTGAATTCGCTCTTGAACTCCAGCGGAAACCCCATCTGCGGCGGCGATTTCAGCGAGGCTCAGATCCGTGACAAGATCAGGAGACTGAAGCAAAAGTACCACAAGCAAGCGAGGTCCAAGTCTTCCATAAAGACCCCTCATGATCGCGAAGCGTATGAGCTCGCACGGAAGATTTGGGGACCCAAAAAGACAAGAATACCCTCTCCCACAACTTTGGATGATGCAAAGAAAGAGGGGAGTGAAAGCAGAGTAAACTGGAGTAGTTATCCATTCTTGATGAGGCAGGTTTCGTGGGCATTTTCGGGAAGTTATGAGGTTTATAAACAAGGATTGGAGGGTTTGGGAGAGGATGTTTTGAAGGGTTTTGATGAGAAGTGGATGGAGCTGGAAAAGGAAGAAGCTGCACTTGAGGCTAGAAGAGCTCAGTTACTTCATAATTAGTTGAAATCTATTGTGAAGGCTTCTGGAAGAAATTTGTAGTTGGGTGGGCTTTTCTTTTACTTCTTTTGATGTAATTTTCCCTTTCTTTTTTGAGGTTGGGGTGGGGAGGGTAGGTACCATAGTCCATCTTCGTAATGGAGTTTTCTTGTTGCAGATGAATTGGAGGTTTTTGAAAGGCTTGGTCTGTGCTAGTGTATGGATATACCTCGTAACAATCTTATCTTCATAAATGAATGATTGGATTTACATAAACGTAAATAGAGTCAGATTAGCACAGTTGATATTTCAGATCATTTAGTAAAGAGAAAGAGAATTTGCTGTAATTCCTAGACCTGAAAGTGCATGATCAAGCTTAATAGCAATGGGATCTCCAATACTGGTGCATATATGCTTCAATAGGACAAACAAATCAATACAAAACGGCAACTCTCAATGAAGTTAATAGAGCTTGTAGTGAAATAGTAATCAGAATGACAGGACCACAGAATTTTATGGGAGAAAAAAGAACAAGAAACTGTTTTAAGTGCACAAGTCGATAAGCAAGTTATACATGCAAGATGATCAGTATTTTCTAAAACAACAGATTCATTTACTCTGTCTTATTGTCACTGAGATTCCACAAGCTAAATGCCAAGTAGAATTATAACTTTCACTCTAAGTTCACTCACATGTTAAATGATCCACATAAAATTGTTGCTATATATATTGCAACCAAAAGCTTAACAATTTAGCAAGCATGTTTAATTGAGTGTGTGCATGAAAATTCTGAGTTTTCCCTGCAAACATTTAACTTTACTCCAAATCCAGAGCCAAAAGAAACTTGACTTGTCATACATGTAATCTAGAATCAATATGATCCAAATTCTAAAATATAGATTTAAAGACCAATAACACTGCCCTGGCTCCTTAACAGAGCAATTCTTTACCATCACAATGCTCTTTATCTGTGTCACAACTGGAAGTTAATAGGAAAATATCACAACAATTAGATGTACTTGCACTGTTTAGTTATGAATATATACAGTAGGCAAAGTGATTGAAATAAATAGTTCTTTTCAAAATCAAAGTGCAAACAGAGAAAAGAGCTTCGACCACCAAAAAACAATATGGTGCTGTAAATTTGTACTGCTATTGTATTGACTATAGTAATTCTTTGGCACCATTTGAAGTTTTCAACTTCATCGTGGAGTGAAGGAAAGGTTAATGCGAAACAAGAAAAGCAAGGCAGATCTGGGTCCCTCAGAGTGTTCTAATTACTGTAATCCAAGCATCACAAGTGCCAAAACAAGATATACAAAATCAGCATCACCAAACACTAGTGAATAGAATAAGAACATTTTAGTAAAGTATCTGAAGACTGCTAATACATATCAGGTGCTGGTGATATTGATGTTGAAAAAGAAGTTTCAACGTTAAAGTTCCTCCACCAGCGCAATACTTATCACACCAGCATTCACTTAGAGAACACAAGTTTCTTAGTAGAGTATTATGTAAGAGGTACATTTCCAGAGGAAACAGTAGCACCCTTTCCAAACTAAAGCTCAGAAATTTAGCACCCTGGCAACAGTTTCACTTAAGCATTTAGTGAGCTTGATTTTCCTGCTGCTGTTGGTAGTTCAATGGCCTCCTGAACAGCATAATATGTGGCTCTGGGCGATGAATTGCATAG
>NC_026153.1:5996466-6019675 GCF_000512975.1 Sesamum indicum
CACTCATTCTAACACAGGAAAGAAAAAGCAAGAATTACTAAACATGTTAGGAAATGCAATATGCATACACCCACAGTAGGGTTGCGGCTCATGTACAAGGACATATCATAGGCACAATGATAAGAATATCCCTCCATCAATGCAATACATAATTTATATAAAGTTCCCAAGTCCATAACACTTCCAGATATATAGGATAGCCAAGCCCCAACATTTTTCAAAAAATGTGTTCATACCATCTAATTGCATATATGTCCGACTGGAAGTCCGTAGATGAAAATATACTGATGTCATAAGGTAAAACAATGATACCATCTTCTATCATTTAATGGCTAGCAAACTCATTGAGTATTTGTCTACTTGCATAGCTAGAAACGTGATCTGGAATTTTTTTTATCCAAAGCAAAAATAAAAGAATGTCTAAGTACCAGTAGTGAAATCATCACCAGAGAAATTCATTAAAACCATCACTGATCACAGCCACCATTCATAAAAAAGTATAACATGAAAGCATAGGTTCTTTCCTGATTATCCTTGTCTGGTCGAAGAAAACCCAATGCTCAAAATTCCCACCAAAACAAATATATGAATTCAAACAACAAAGAAAAACATTGATTGGAGAAAAAGCCTAACTGTAGAACCAGAAGTCAGTTAAATATTAAAATAATCAACACACAAACCCAAAATTTTACTCTGCATATTGATAAATATAACATTTACTTCTGAGAGTAGGCGATTCTTGGGAAGCAGTGTGGCCACCTCTGTTGGAAGAATCACATGCCTGAAAAATCAAAAACTCCATCAAATAAGATTATAAAAAGAAAAAAAAAAAGAAATATCCAGCCAAAAACAGCATCCTGGAGAAAACATGGGGAAAAATCAAAACAAATCAAATCACAAGTACCTGTACTCGTAGGTGTCATCAAAATACTTCTCTGAGTATTGGATCTGACCCATTCCTATTTATTTCCAAAAGGATTACTTTTGCACACCTAGTTGAAATTCAATCTGTGAAAATCAATAAAAGCGATCAAAAGTGAGGAACATAGTTGTCTCCGTGTACGTATGAGATAGAGAATGATACCTGGAGAGAGAATCAGAGATCGCGAAAGCGAAACGACGAGAGATCGGGAAAGATGAAGAAGAGCTGTGTGTATTTTGGGGGAAATGATTGATTTGTTCTTTAATCAATTAGGGCACTTTATTTTGAATTTCAAATTTAGTGAATTTTCCCGCTTTGGCAATTAGTATCATTTCTTTTATTTAAATTTAATCTATCTTATTTTTCAATATATATTAGGATGAATTATATCTACTTTTCATTCTTAGATTATAAATTTAGGGATAATTGTACTCCCCTCTACTAAGATTTTGTGTAATTATATGTAGATTTTTTGTGGTTTAAAAAATTATATCTAGTACCTCTGATGTTTGATTTCACCTAACAAATAATTCCTCCATTAGTCAAAATTGAATTTGCTTATATTAATATAAGAAATTAGAAAAATCCTAATTTACCCCTGGTTGATTTACTACTAACTTATAGCAGGTCGAATAAATCTTTTTATAACAAAATTACCTCATACGCCTTCACCATTATAAGAGTAGTTTAGTTAGAAAAAAATTATTTGACCTGCAATAAGTTAGTTTTAAGTCAATCAAGAGTAAATATCAATTTTCATTAAGTTTTTATTTTATTAATATCAACAATTTTAGTGAATTTTGATTAATGGGTGGACTTATTTGTTAGGCGAAAGCAAATCTCAAGGGTGGTAGATATATTTTCCCAAATCATATGGAGTTCTAAATTACATCAAACCTCAAGAGATGCGAGTGTAATTATCCCATAAATTTATACTATATATAATTGAAGAGCATCCTATTTGGTGTTTTAAATTTATTGATATGTCAATTTTTTATTTTTTAAAAATTAAATAATTATTTTTAACTTCCCCACTCATCATAAATTTTCATAACTACCTTTTGGTAGTTTTTTATTTCTCATTCATTTTTATCTTATATATGTATATATACATATATATTATCTTATATATATGATATACTTTATAAAATATATATTTTTATAAAAATTATACACATACATAAAATGTGCCATATTTACTAAGTATAATAATTGAAGAGTACTTATTTGGTGTCTCAATTTCTTTTGTTTGTTATTTTTTTCTTCAAATATGCATTTTAGTTATATAAATAAAAAAAGAAAAAAATGGAAGTTGAGAGAGACGGAATTGGTGGTTGAGAAAAGAAAAAGAATGGTGGAATAATTTAGAAAATAAAAAAGTGGCAAACAAAAAAAACTTGAGACACAAAGAAATGTAAGGTATAGAAGATTAAGAAAAAGTGTATATATAGATATATTTTGTCTCCCTTTTATTTGTCTGTTTGCACAAGAATGTGCTTAAAAGGGATAAATTGAATTGAGAGAGAATATATTTCTAAACTTTACGTACTCGTTAAATTGACAATTGAAAAGAACAAGCATAAGTATCCAAAAGTTTATATATAAATGTAATTTAATTATTGATTGAAATAACATTTTATATAGAAAAAAAATACAATAACCTTTGTATAATAAAAAAATAAAGGATTTTTTAGGTTTATATTTTATTTAGTGATAAATATGGTAAAAACTTTAGAAAAAAATAGACTTGGTAAATCCTGAAAAATTTAAATTATTAAAACACATGTAAAAAACAGATTTTATTTAAAGCTTAAATTTTAGTACGGTTTCTGATCCTCCCCTCTATTTTCTAAAAAAATTATAATTACATACGATAATAGTTCCATATAAAAAATTATAACATTATATTTTACATAAATTAATAAAAAAATATAAGTTTACCTGCAAACAATTAATTCTGCACATACATTGCACGTGCAACTTGCATTCAATGCTTTCTAATACTTCTTATCAAATAACTAAAACCAACAGCTCCAAAACATCATCAGACTGTCACACACAACTAAAACAAGAATCTACTCGGAACATTTTTCTTCCACAATTAAATTAGCTTCTCAAATGGTCAATAAATATCCAGCCGCCTTGTAAAGAGTTGGACAAAAATACATTGTGATACCAAGATATGAACAGCAAAAATACAACACTTTAAACATAAAACCTAAGCTAACACCTAAACAACTATAATTCTAGCTTAGAAAAACCAAAAAGGGATTCTCCAGACGACAGGTCCAGTTAATGTTAGTTTTTGCAGTATCTCTCTCTCTATATATATATTTCTTGGTACTCTCAACATTTTGAATCATCCTACACTAAACGTTGGACCTGCAAGCCTGGATGTATACCTCCTATCCTCCACATTTCACATTCTACGCGACGAACAAATCCAACTACAAAAAATTGTAACAAGCTTTGGCAGAGAAGGGAGAACCACTTTTCATATTGTACATACAGCAGCCCACCAGCACTAAAGAAGGGGTTAAGGTCTCAGGCCTTGGCGATCGATTTATGTAGAACGTTAGTTCCTTGAAATATCATCATTTGATAGCTCTTTTTATATCGATCCAACTGCAATTCAACAAATGAGTGCTAGTTAAAAAGAATTATACTCTAAAGTTTGGCAAAAAACTTGGGAAATTTTGTATATATACAAGGCAAGGTATAGAGTGAAGTGCATATTTTATCTCAGGGTGTCGGAAAATTGATACCATTCTTTGGAGAAATTGCATAATTTGTATCATATAGAATTAGTAGATTGCAATATCAATACCATTTGTCAAGTTTTTGAAGCAATTCACGTGCACCTATAGTGCAGAACTGGTACCATGCTTTTATGTAAATTGCATAGCTCGTGCAATATAGTCTACTGCAGTATCGGTTAAGTTTTTAATGGAATCCATTAAACACTAATTGCTGCAGTAAATTCCCCGTAAAATGCACATAAAGTAGAAGATAAGCATTGACCAACCTGTTCTTGGCCGAGTTTTTCAAACCCAAATCTGTTTTTCCACAATGATTCTGCTTCATCAGCAGCAGGAAGTATCAGATCTTTCACATTGAGGGATGCTAAAAGACCCTCAATACAGTAGAAAAGTGTTTGAAAGTATCCCTGCAAAAGGAGTAGCGATTGAATATATGAAGCACCTGAAAAATCTAACTCTTTTATACTGAATTTTCTCACAATCGAGGAAGCAAAGGGGAGTTCAGATCCGCACCTTTCCCTGACACTCGCTCCTTGTCGCGACTAGGGGTAGCTCTGCAACTTCCTCTCCAAAAATCCGAAAAATTCCAGCAGATACCACCACCGAGCTGTAGAAATAATTGATTACAACAGAGGTCAAATTCAAAAAGAAGAAAGTAAACATAAAATTATTGCACTAAAAAACCATAATATTTCTTACTTGACCATCAATACAGCACAATACATGCCACAAAAATCCTGGTCTTTGAAGTGCCTCCTGCAGATCATCAGAAATAGTTGAAAGTAAATTCAACGAAAGAAGAGGTAAAAAGAGGTTCATGAAAACAAGGGCGTGCGTATGAACAGACTTATTACCCATAAACCATATGTGGGATAAGGTCAAGACGGCCAGTACTGGCATCAGCAATAGGATCAAAGCGGTCCTGAAGAAATTTGGTAGGTGGAAATCAACTATAAGCTCAAACAGGACTAATAGAACACAAGCAAGCTGGTGTAAGGTTATCAACATGTGTTCTCAGCTCTTTTTTCCAACCATTATTTCAGGAGAAAAGGATATGAAGGATTACTCAATCTTACATAATTAACAGCAAAATTCTATATCATATTTGAGAGCATTATTGATTTCCAGGGTTCCTATCAACAATGTAGAACATAAACTACCGTGCAAATTCTGTGCAGAATAGGCCTTTACTTCATATTGTCATCACTAAGTTCCTCCAGATAAAGGTGAAGACCAGAGAAATATGGGAAATGATAGTTCAAATAATGAGGTATCTTAGCACTAAGAATATTTAAACAAATGGGAATATACTAAATGACTTAGGGAAGCGCTCAAAATATGCTCACATGAAAAATAGTGACAGCTCCCGAAAGCCACACCCTGGTGTCTTCTGTGGCCTTTTTCCCACGGAGCAACCTCCATCTTGTTTCAAGCTCCGGATTCTTCTGCAGAGCTTGTCCCTCGCATTTCTTCTTCAAAACATCTGAAAGAGCTTCTGGAAGCCTCTGCTCGCCATCCCCAATCAACTTCTGAAGAGCTGAGTTAATATTGCTGCACGGTGTGCAACAGAACCATTCCTCTTCTGGCAACGCCTGCATTTTGTAAAGTACCATTGTTTAACAAGAGAGGACTTACGTGCATTTACCAATTCCTGAAAGCTGAGTGATCCTAAGCACTGATATAAAGTCATACAAACCTTCAGATCATCAATGTTTTGCTCCTTTAGACAACCGACATGGTATTCTTTCTCACACTACAAAAAGCAGACATGGTTTATCATGCTTGTGACGTGAGAAACAGCACACCATCCCGACCTGTTTCTTAAACCTATTTCAACACATAACATAGTACTACCTGATCACATATAATAACTGTGCGGGCAGTAAATCCTGACTTGCTGAAATCATGGCCCCTGAAAAAACAAATCTCAACAGAGTTACCAAAAGCAGAACCAGAAAGCAAAGAAGAGAAAGGAAAAAGCAGGAAAAGAGATTAGGGTTAGAGTGTATATGAGCCAATGAAGCAACACACTCAATTACAAGATTCTCATCACTATACAGCTGAAGTGCCGAATTCAATATATCTATAAACAATAAAAACAATCTACCCAGCGAGACATGTTTTTCTACTTTATTTATTTAAAAAAAAGAATTGGTAAATGATTGAATGCACATACATAATTGTTTCATCAAGACGACCATCACAGGTTTAAATTAAATGCCAAACATAAACCTGATGCGGAATGTAAAAGAAAGTAGATAGAGAACCTGCAAATGGCACATCCACCGATGTCAGGTTCGAATGTCCCAACTATGCGAATGCACCGTTGCGTTATTGCTTCTAGAGGATCAACACCAGGGACTCTTCCAGCAGCAATTGCATTTGCATCTCGCTCAGCAAACTTTTCCCTTTCGAACATGTTTTGGCAATATTTGCAGTACCATATCCCTTGGGGAATAACTGAGAGACCGACACATTCTGCAAATGAACCAAGAGAGAAAACTGAGTTATCTAAAGTAAGAGGAAAGGCATAAATGCTAACAGAGCTACAAAAACTGAGCCGGTAGGACTCTGGGTTTACAGAATAGCATGTTGTGAACCTAAAGTAATCAATAGGCATAAAAAATTAATATATCCAATAACCAGGTGGAAAGAGTTGGTAGATTGATTTACTGTTTCCTTTAGTAGGAAATCATGAACACTATATGTTGCAAAGCCATGAATCTTCAAATAACTGCCAGCTTTTTATGATTTTAGAAACATGCACGACCCACCAGAATAAAGAGTTCCATAACATGCTACAACATAACTATTCATACCAGTGTGAAAAGCTCGTGGACAGTTTTCACAGCATAGCAAATCTCCTCCATCCTCACATATTGAGCACAGATCATCATTTTCCTCTGTAGATGATTTACGGTTTTTGGATAGTTCGAGGGATAGCTGATGCAGAGACACTCCATTGGAAGTGTATATACTCATGTACCTGCAAGCAGAACTAAGTTGAAGGAGACAAAAAATTATAACTTCTAGTACTTGTCCGCTAAGCATCCAACTCATCTACCTACTGATCTTTATGTTGCCCCAGTTAAAAGTATAATGTTCATGTGGAAAAAGTACAAGTATTCTGGTGCAATTGGGGTGCGTTCTCGTGCAATGTAATTATGGTAACCCAACAAAAACTATCAAAACAACACTCAAAGAAACACTTGGTGCAGTTCTTGTGCAATGTAAATTATAGTAACCCCATAAAAATCATTAAAACAACAGACTCAAATAAACACTTACGGCTTTCGACGGGAAGCAAAACCAGCATGAGCCTCA
Organism: Sesamum indicum; assembly: GCF_000512975.1. NCBI lineage: Eukaryota > Viridiplantae > Streptophyta > Magnoliopsida > Lamiales > Pedaliaceae > Sesamum > Sesamum indicum. The sequence goes on from NC_026153.1 coordinate 6,003,472, forward strand.
AACTGCGAGGGACTCACCTGTTCATCAACATCACAAACAACTAATTTCCAGGTATAAGACAAAATGAATTATTAATTTCTCATAACAAAGAAAACCAAATACCACTTCTCTACAACACATGCAAAAGATGGCCCCATCTTTCTTGTAACCCTCAAGCCGTTTCTGCTCCATAGCAAGAAAGAAGTAAAGAATTAACAATCATTCAACCAAAACTTGATAGATTGTTAGAAGGGTAGAACTACTTTTACAGCGTCCATAAGTAATTCTGAGAAAGTATTTAAACTCCAGAGATAAGCAGAGAGTATTAATAATAAATTGCATTCACCTCTCCGTGCATAACATACGACAAAGCAGTACCCTCAGGAAGCACGTCTTCTGCTAAGACTGATTTATGCATTCTCAAATCCCTGCACAGCGGAAACGATAGGAATCAGATTTATGATACAAACAACTATGAGAAAGACATTTTGCTTTTGAGCATGACTATGCATTTGTGAGACAACAGAAATAGCAGGGAAAGAATGCTTACTTCCGTGTAAGCTTCCCTTGACGTTTCGTTTGTGGTTGACTATCTTTAAAAATTTGAGCACTTTCTGGAACCACAGGCGGACAACTAGAGGAAGCGGGATTAGATGGACCAGCCAATGGAGACCTATAATGTTCACCATAAACAGACAACTGCAGTGAGCACATATCACAATCAGAGAGATAACAAGCTTAATAGGAAATGCGGACTGCAACAACAGCTAAAGAAAAAGTAGAAAATCTTCACTAAATATTTGAAACCTATCTGCCTAGTGAAATATTTCTTTGAACCGATTTCCTTATCTTCATAGAGTTCTAAGCTGTATGTATATGTATATGTATTTGCCTTTTAATAAATAACGAAAAAGAATAAGCTTGTGCTACATGATATGGATGCAAGAAACTAGGGGAGAGATGGCTTTTAATTTATTTCCAATTGTATGATTTGTTTACAGGCCCAAAAGACAACTATTATCTGTAATGTGGATTGTGCAAAACCCTGTTCAATTGCTCCATTATTAGTTACTTCTTTTCATTTGCTTAGATTCTGGGATCAATAACAAGCTTCATAGAGAAGAGAAAGAACACAAACATAAGTCCCCGAGATGTTAATATACATGGTTTCCTTGAAATTCTTTTATTAATGTTTAGATTTCTGTGCAGAGATGTGCAATTCCAGTGTATATGTAAGTAGCAAGTGCTATACCAAATATAGACACAAAGATGTGCTGTTCTGGTGCACATGCAAAAAACAAGCACTAAACAAATACAGATAGAGATGTGCAGTTCTAACGCATATGTAAGTAAAGTACTAATCAAACATAGCTTCAATGCTTTAGTCATCACAGCAGGCCAATTACCTGCGGCTGGTGTCACTGATCTGGGCATCGCTGGCATCAGACTCCTTTGGCAGCACACATGAATCGCAGAGGAGCATTGATCTTCCAGCGCCAGCTTGAGGAATCAAATCTAAACACATAAAGAGAAAAGGAATGTTAAATATCTTATTCAAAAGTATATATCATATTTAGAAGCAGTGCATGAATATCACCTTTGCAATTGATGCAGAAAGCAGTCGTGTAATTTGAACGACCAATGGCATTCAGGATCACAGATTCCAGAGACTCTGAAAGATTGGCCTTGCACGCATTCAGCACATCCCTGAGACTCTTTCCATTATCCAAAAATATGTACTCAGGTGGACGCTTATTTCCACTACGCGCGTGCATCTCAAATTGATTAGGCGTGACAATCTACATTGACAGCACAAAATAGTTAGAACAGGAACGTGCAAATAAATTGCCAGTTAATAATGTTCGGAGCCTTTACCTTTCTTTCCTTGCATTCATCACAAGAACATAGTATTCCAGCTCCCTGAATAACTCCACAAAGTTCAGATTCTGGCCGCCTCCTCCCCTAGAATTGTCACAAAGAAAAGAAAATCAATACATACAACAACTAACCAAACAAAAAAACAATTGTAAAATATTTTACCTTGGAGCCATGAATGTAACGAACATGTAAACCCTCAAGCAACCCTGTCTCTAGAAGATCCTTTAACTTTGTTGGGATCCTGTTTAACTCAACCTTCTTGGACATCTTCATCTCTAACTTTGACGGGCTAGTAGTCAAAGTTACTGCACCGCCACTATCTACCACCCCTGCCGTTGATCCTAACCCCATCTCATCCTGCAGCTTCAATGCTGAGCGAGTAAACCTCCTAAGCGGCTTCTCTAACAACCCGCTTGTAGACGCTTCAGTTCTCTCATATACCAAATCAGTTGTTTCTCCAACTGGTCTTTCATCTTCATGAATAGAATCTCCGTCAGTACCTCTAACCTGAGAAGGTGACTCGATGACCAAAGGCATGTCTTCCCTAAGTTCAGCCCCCACTTTCTCTGCTTCCCTCCTCTCTAGAGCAACTAAATCAGCTTCCAAACCTCCCGAATCATCTTCTAAATTAGACACGACCAGGGGTGCATCCCTCTTCTCCCCTTTGTCGCAGTCCAAAACATCAAACTCCAACCTTCTCACACACTCCCCTCCCAATTTTTCACCTTCATCCTTTTTTATTTTCTTGGATTCAGACCCTTTTACCTTCCTACTAACCTTGTCAGCACTTCGCACGTAACCCTTGCTGGAACCAACAGTACTCTGCGACCTAGTCATTCTCCTTCTGCCTGCTGGAAGCCCACCCATTTCTGATTGCGCCTTCATCATCATGGCAAACTCTCTCTTCATCCCAGCCCGAATGGAGGAGACAACTATTTCACCTGAATCCATGTCCTTCGATTTTGCAACATAAAACAACAGAAAGTAATATCAAAAACATGTGCCTATTATCAAACACCATAGTTCCATATTGTCAACAAAATTAAGATTTCATCAGGCATAAAACCATAAATATTACATTATAGGAGCAACCAAAGATCTCTTGATTATGAAGACCCAGAGTCACATGAACGCAGAATGAACATACAGAAAACACCAACGCACTCGTGCACATGTATCTCAAGATCGTGCAAAGAGAAACAAAAACCATAAGTGAAATGTCATAGTGCCTTTACAACCGGGTAAATTCCACTTTTTTCCAATAAAAACATTCTTCAAATGTCCAACTATAATTAGCCTTCTACATGGCCATTAATTATAGAACAAAAGATACAAATTTTATTTAAATGATTGACCGCACGATAAAAGAAGAGGAAAGAAAATCAAGTATATGAATCCTATAGGACAGTTATTGGTAGAAGCCATACTGGGCATCATATGTGCAGAATACGTTCAAAAGGAAAAAACTCAAGCTTTTCACATTACAAAAGTAACCCGACTTTATTTTTATGTGTAGTAGTATTATTAAAGTTACAAATTGCAACGTCAATACAAATGCAATCCACAAAGAGAATATTCAACCCATGCCCCAAACTCAAAAGAAGTGCACTAGAATATCATACACGGACTTAGTAACATCAAAATACATCAGTTTACATGGAATGTCAAATTGAAAACTTTAATCGTTAAAGAAAAATAGTCCACAAACACAATCCACCCTCACATCTGTTAAATATGAGTACAACATTTGTATGTGCATGTGTGACTTGAGAGCACAAGAAAATGATTACAGAAAATATAGATAAACAATGTATAGGATTTATAGCATAACGCACACATAATGCACATAACACAAGTGCAGTCACCTGTATTTGCACACTATCAAAGAAACACTTAATATCCATCTTATTACTTGGCAAATGAAGAAAGACTTTTTTAAAATGATCAAACAATTATCTAACTTTTTAATTAGTTAAATACTTATCTATCTACTCCCAGTTAAGAATAACAAAATAGTAAATAAAATCAATCAAATTAATTTCGGAGTTCGCAATAGAATAGACAACCACAAAACTGAGAAGTTAAACATTGAATATTTGCTTACTTGGGTATTGTCTTTGGCTTGGCTATTGACTTTATCCATGAGTATCGCTGAACACCCAAAAAAACTCCATAAATCACAAGTTAGCAATAGAATAGACAACCACAAAACTGAGAAGTTAAACATTGTTTAGAATAGAAAAGAAACCACAAACCCAGCAGCTTGAGTTATAGCAATAAAATTATAATGTTTATAAGGGTGCAAATGTAGTTGTTAAAGGCGCATGGTGTATCATGGCACAAAGGTACTATGGAGCCATGGCGCACAACGGGTGCCTTGTTGAAGCACACCGTATGTTTGCCTAAATAATTTATATTTTTATAACAGTAGTACCTTCACCAAAATCAGCATGTTTCGTTTCTTGGTTTTCAGCCAAAAGTTTCAAGAAAATAGCAAATTATTATAAAAAAAATATCTAGCAAGAGAAATTTGAATTATTTATTCAGCAAATTATTTGATATGATAACAAGAAAATTAAGTCATGACATTAATAACAATACATAATAAAGTAATCAACAATTTACTAAAGCTCCAGCAAAAAAAGAATAAAAAAAAGAAGGACAATAAGACGTAAAACTACTACCTTCAACAGAAAATAAACTGGCGCAAATTAGGGTTTCTTTCATCAATTTTTTTGCACCATGGCGCACGCCATGCCTGTGCTAGGTGAAAGCCCAACGCCACCTTTTGAAAATGGCGCTGGGCTCTCGCCTTTTGCGCCATGCGCCATGGCACACGCCATTTACAGCTATGCGTGCAAATACATAATGTTCTAGAATTTCAACCTAGTTACATCATTAACTATAACTGAAAATATTATATGCAACATGGACATATCCGTACGGATTTATTTCATCACTAGTTACATCTAATTACTTTCAATTGGAACATTGAAGTTTAGTTTAAGGTATTTGGTATCATTGCAACAAGAAATGGTTGGTACTAATGAGGATGTTATATTGATAGTTGCGTGTTAGAGGTATTGAATATTAAATGACTCCTCTTCCTAATGGTTTAGAGTTTCGGATGAAGTAATTATTCAACATTGTACAAGAGATAGGCTAAACAAGAGTTTTTTAGTTCAAATCTCACCCCTAACCATCTATTAACAAGAGCTTCACATGGTAGGCTTTACAAGAAAAATAATATCACCTACACATGAGGGGCATGTTATAGATATTAAGTATCAAATGGTCTCTTCTCTAACAAAACTTCTAAATGAAGTAGTCATTTAAAATTATGGAAATAATAAGAAATAGTATAACTATGAAATGTATGTTTAGTGAGACATTTTACATTTTTAAAGTAGTTATAATACTATGGTGATGAATAAAATGGTTCATATAGGTAATGAATCATAATGGGTTCGTCCATTTGTATGTATATATTGATATACGTAGTTATATATTAGTAAGGTTTTACTGTATGTGCATATAAAGTGCATGTGCATATTTTGGGATATGTAGACATACATACATAATCTTTTTATAATATACATTTTCTTATTAACCAAAAAGTAGATATTACTCTGGATCTATTTTGAAACAAATGCAAATTTAGTAAGTAAACAATTTCTAAATCCATTGATTCACAAAATAATATGTAATAAGAAACTACGATATTCACTTACTATCCTTGTGTACATATAAGGGTTGTATGTAGGTACATATAAAATAATGAATGCTTTTCCTACATAATGCACTTACACAGACGATGATTCAAAAAGATGTCTAATAATAAAATGGTGAATATATGTAATCTATTACATACATAATCTATGAACATATATTTACACAGTCTTGTATATGTATAATATATGCATGCATATCATGATAACAACACAAATCTTGTCTATTATCATAATAATTGCACTATGACAGTATATTGCATAGTACACATAATATACACAATATATTCTACACTATAGTACAACATCCTACCCAGTGTCAAGAAGATTCAGCACCCCTGAATACTTCGAAAGTCAATATGCTAACATATCATAATTCTGCTCAGCAAATTCATCCTCTAACAATTATTTCCTGAGAACACCTTTTACACTGAAAACCCCTAAAAAAAAAACAGAGTAAAAGAACAGCAAAGCGACGTACTCAATAAGAATTTATAAGCAAAGAAGAAATCCATGACACCACCATCTAGGTTAACTACTTTGCAAAATACAACCAGAAACAGAAAACTCTAGGGTGTTCCCAAACATGAAAAATCAAAACCTAAATGCATTCCCTACCGCAATATTCTCCAAACTATTCACCGTATCCAGATTTCTCCCAGCAGATAATACTCATATTCCACCCAGAAACAGATTGCTGATATCAAAAGTAAAACTTCAAACCATGGGTAGAAAAAAATTAAAAAAAAAAAATCAAAAGCCGAAGAGACAATATGCTCCATACCTTCCGAGCCCACGCAGTGCCAATAAGGGAGAGAAGATCACGCGGATTGATTCCTTGATTACAAACTTCAACTTCCCAAGAAAAATTTGGAGGGAAGAAGAGGAATTGGGTCTGAGCTTTGGGGGAAAATAGACCTAAAAACAGAGGTAATAGCAAAAGTCACGTTCCAGATAAAAACTCTTACATATTTAAATTCCCGCTATTTATACCTAGCATAATATGTATATTTATACGGATACATGATGATGATGTGTATCTGTATCTCTGTATCTTTAGATTTGAATATGAACAGTTCGTCATGTCGTATGATTTGCGTTCCTCTTCTCTTTTTCCCCAAAAAAAAAAATAAGTACTTTACACAGTTACCACACTCCAAAATTATTATTTCAAAGTTTTGGGTTTTATTTACAAAACTTCAGTACTAAATTACTAAAATATTTTAAGAACACGCGTTTAATAAATAAGTTTAAAGTTATAAGTTCGAATCTCATTTCTAAAAAGAATTTGTGAGTTTATTATAATTATTTATATTAATTATCAATTAAAATAATTTACTATATAATTTATTAAGAATAATAATTCATATCACATTCTATAAGTTAACAAATAAGTCCCTCCGTTAGTTAAAATTTAAATAATTTATTGATATTAACAACAAAAAAATTATATTTAACTCGATTGATTTATTAAGATACCCTCGTACGTCTTCACGCGTTAATGCATGTGAGGAGATATATTTTCACCGTGATAAGGGTAGTTTAATTAAAAAAAAATTATATAACCTGCAATAGTTAGTAATAAGTCAATTAAGGGTAAATATCAATTTTTTGGTTAACTATCAGCAAATTCGGTTAATTTTGACCAATTGGATAACTTATTTATTAGATGAAAGCAAATCTCAACAATGCTAGATGTAATTTCTCAAATCATATGGGTTTACGTGTAACTATACCAAATTTTATGAAAACGAAGTATAATTATTCCAAAAAATAACCATCAAAAGATAGTGAGCGAGTGAGTATGTAGATAAATAAATAAAGAAACTAAAGTAAATATTTAAAAAACAAACTGAAAAATAGAGACATAAAAATATGCTCTTCTTTAGTAGTACTATATAAGTGTTGCACATATTATGTATGCGCATAATTTTTACTTCAAAAAACAATTACAAGCATTTTGGGTTTTATTTAAAAGTTTGAAAACTTAATAGATTTGAAAGTTTTCACCTAATTATGGCTATTCGGATTCTGTTAAATTGAGATCCGATATTCCATTAATATGCAAATATTTGGAAAGTTTCGTGATAGAACTTAGATCTTGAATATTGAAATTTTGATTCAGCAGTTTTCATTTTGGTCCTCTTCTTATAAAAAATTATTCTTCAGTCGAATTATCTAGGAGTTTGAAGTTCATAATTTCTTTAGTGATATACTATTTAATTAGCATTTATTTATTAACTTATACTAATTTTTTTAGGCTAAATTACTTTTTAGCCCTTATTCTTAAAAAGTTTGTCGTCTCGGTTAACGAAAGAGGTTTAACATATGCGTTAAGGACTAATCATGAAAACAATTTTTTTAATCCAAAAATTTTATTATAATATATTTTATTGAGAAAATCCCATTTCAAAACTATTTTATTGAAAAAAATCAAAGGAATACCATTTTACTCATAATTATTAAGATTTTATTGTTTTTACACTAATTTACCATTGGCCGTTTTGCTTTAAGAAATTAATAAATTGAGTTATTTTGGTAGATCTTTCTTTTACTGGAGTTGCTGAAATGATAAGTTGTATTAGGACGATTTCAATTTTTTGTATGTTAAATATAAATTTATTGTATAAATCATAGAAAGTTAAAATTTTAATGAACGGGACGATATCGTATTAATTACCTCATAAATATTGTTTTGGTACTTTTAGAAAGGTAAAATAGACATAGAAATTTAAAAAAAAAAAAGATTTTGCAATTGATACTTATCATTTTGAACAAACAAAATAAAATTTCTATTAAAAAAATTAACTCTTAGTCTAGAAATCAGTAGGTCTTAAAGTTGATAGTTCAAAATAAATTATATGAATTTTATAGCTTACAAAAAGTTATTATAATGGAATTTTTAGTAATTCAACAAAAAAAAAACGTACAATTTAAATGGGAGCGTTATGAAAAAATTAAAAAAAATGATTTTCTTGAACAAGAATTGTGGTTCTGTACTTAAGAAGAAAACCAAACATGTCGATTTGTACTTTGTAGTCCAAAAACATCAACTTTTATAGGCTTCAAGACTTTCTAAATTGACTCATAAGTGTAAATAATTTAAATTAATAAATATACCCTATAATCACTAGATCTAATTTAAAAATAATAATAATTAAATGTGTCCCATTTATTTTCTCGAATAATTGGAAAAATATTTTTAGGTGATAGACAAATTTAGGAGAAATAAAAAAAATGTTGTTAGAAAATGCATAATTAGACATTGAAGTTAATGATGTATGAATGCAGTTGAAGAAAAGTGAATAGAAATGATATGAGATTGATATGTAGAGTCGCTTACCCGCCATAATTGATCTGGTGGTTTCGATCTGTATCAATTGGATGCCGCACTTATGAATCCAGCAAAGAAGTAAATTGATTTTCCAAATGAATTTCCAATAAAGAACCAACAATCTTCTAGTGGGTAAAGGTGTAAAATTCTAGATCTCTTGTATGGAGTTTTTAAATTTATCGCCCGGAATTTATAGCTTTTTGCAAGACTGTGTTGGTGCTGACGGTGGAATTTATCGCCCGGAGTTTATAGCTTTTTGCAAGACTTGTTGGTGCTGACGGTGGAATTTGTTGTTCGGAGGTTATAGCTTTCTGCACGACTGTGTTGGTGCAGATGGTGAAATTTGTTGTCCGAAACTTATAGCTTTTTACAAGACTGTGAATATGCCGATGATGTATTTTCTCTTATGCCGAGCAGTGAGGTGTACTGTCCTCATTTATATCTCCGACATCCACAATTTGTCGTATGCGGTCGTCGCAGTTTTCAAACGTTTGAATTTATTTCGATATTAAGATTTTATAGAGTAAGTTATGAATTTTATTCTTTTATAAGCATATTATAAGCAATACATTAAAATTTGACTTTTATTTTGGACCGAGTTTCTAAATTATAAAGTATTATGGTAAGCACATTTTGAAAAAAAAAATCACAAAATATTTTAACATAATATTACACAATGAAATATTTTATAAAATCATAGAGTTGAAATAAGCAATTGGTAGTTGTTTAGTGTAATGCATTGCACTTATTGAATTTTTAGGGTCTTGTATGACATTCCTAACATTTACCTATAAAATAAATCTGAAAAAGAAATATTGTAATTATTTAAATAATTGAAAGTAATGTACTTATGAAATATTTATTTAAATAATTGGTAATTGCCTAAGTAGATATATTATATATAATATCTTTTAGTGAAAAAGAACATTTCAGTTTTTGTATTAAAAAATCCAAATGATAACTTTACAGTAATACTATTTGTGATATGAAATTAATGGATGGAAATTTTTGAGATGGTAAATTGTATTATGAAGATTGCAGGGCTTTCAATGTTAAATACCACTTTATTATATAAATCATAAAAAATTCAAATTTTCATGAATTGAATAATAACATATTAAGTACCTCATAAATATTCTTACCAGAAATTCTAAAAATAAAATTACAAGTGATATTTGTTACTTTGCAAGACCTTAAAAGAATCCTTTTACAAAAATAACTCCATAAATTAATTATTTAATCTATCAAGTTAGGGGGATTAGTCTAAGAATTTTAGGATACAAAATTTGTTTTCATGGATTTTTTTGTAATTTTACTATAATTAGGTACATTTTTTCTTTTGAGTGTTGAAAATTAGGAAAAAGAAAAAATCTCAACAAGAATTGACTTTGTGCTTAAGAAGAATTTTATTTTCTTCAAAACTTTCTGAATTTAATTCCTGTGAGGTGTATTACTTTTTATTATATTTTCGATATCTGTCATTTATTACTTGTCAATTATGTGTCATCGACTCATCGTCAAAGATGTCTTAGTCTAGTGATTGAGTCTAAGACTAAAGTTTCATGAACAAGTTCGAGGTTATAAGATCAATACCCAACAAATTTGTGGGTATTTATCACACTTCATATAAGTTACTATAATTTATTATAGTCGTATTAATAAATTGGTTGAATTGAGACTCATTATAATATGTTGTTTATTATTTTTAGTATATTGAAAAATCATGCGTCTTCGCCATTTCTCCTCCCAAGCGTTCAGATTTATTTCTATATATATAACAATGTTTTTGTAAAGTAGATTATGAAATATCAAATTTTTTCCATAAATAGAATATAGGTAATACAGAATATTTGATTTTTAATTTTGTGCCCAGTTTCTAAATTATCAAGAATTGTGACTGGTGAATTTAGTAAATAGCCATAAAAAATTGTATAAGTATAATACTACACTTATGAGCATTCTCTAATGTCATAGGTGAATTAGTATTGACTTTTGTTTTCTACTATAATGCATTTCTTTCTTTAAATGTAAAATCACAAAGCAAATACAGGAAATATAAATGTAATTTCCAATCTATTGAGGAGTTTATTGTAATTAAGACAAATTTTTAGAAATACGCGTTATGTGATATAAAAATTGATATTTCTATATGTGTCCTATTATGATAAAACTTCCAATTTAACACTATCGTATTATGCTATATTTGAATAGAAAGTTTGAATTGAGACAAGAATTTGGAGAACGAACTTCAAATGACTTGACATAGGAAGAACTTTAAATCGATTAAATATTCAATAAAATATAATTTAAATTTATAATTGAATGATTTAAAATTATTTAAATTTAAAAATATCTAAATAAATTTGAAAAAATATCATTATTAAAGATTATTTCAAATCCACCAATCCATATGCAACCTAATTAGTGAAAGTGCAAAATATTGTGTTTCGCTGAGATCTTTTACCACACATTGATATTATACTAATAAATGGATGATTGGTATATTTCTTTTTTAAAAATTTAGAAAAAACATACATAACTAAATTAAAATATAATTTTAAAAGTGGGATGTGCATATCCTTGAGCAAAAGCAAAGAGAAAGCACACCTATTATTCTCTTTGTGTGCACATATATATATATATATAGTCACCTTGAATATGTAAATTAATTTTAAAAAATATAAATTGGTAAATTATTTATCAAGATATTAAGGCAAACATATGATTAATTAGAATTTTATATTCCTATAATTTTACATCAATATTAATTGTCTTAAAATTAGCAATCACTATTTTAAGATTGCAATTTTTTTTTTATAAAAAGTAGTAGGTAAACGAGTTACCATATTTTAATTATTCATTCTATATTAATTATTGATTATTATGTTGCGATCATTAAGTTCATTAGTTTAATTTTAGCAGAAATTCTAATTTATTTTATTTTTTTATAAAGTTAGGTTACCAAAATAAATTCATTTAATTTGCAAATTGTACATGAAAAAGATACAATGGATTGGTTTAATTTTAGCAGAAATGTTAACTTCTTCCATTTTAAAAAGTTCAGTTACCAAATTAAATCCTAAAATTTTGCATGAACACAAGAAAACCCTCATGACCATATAAAGAACACCAAAATTAAGCAATAGTTAATGTTCTTTATCAAAATGCTTAAATTACGTTTTGTATTTTTTATTTCAAATTTAAAAAAGCTGAATTATGTGAGAATTTGGATGATCAATTGATATTTTACTTTTATTTTACTTTTTTAATTTGGTTTTTCACTAAAATTGTGTAATATGATTTGGAATTGTCATTTCCTGGACTTTGTGTGATGAATCATATGTTTAACTTTAATGAGTGAACGATATAAGCTACTAAATACATGGTATACATATTTCTTGAACGCACGTATATTGCACGTGCAACTTGCACGCAATGTTTTCTAATAAATACATCTTATTAAATAACTAAAACCAACAGCTCCAAAACATCATCAGACAGTCGCAACAATTTTCTTCTACAGTTAAATTAGCTTCTCAAATGGTCCTTGTAAGAGTTGGACAATAAATATGAACAGCAACTACAATTCTAGTTTAGAAAAACAAAAAAAGGATTCTTCAGACAACAGATACTGTTACTTATATATTTCTTGGTATTCTTACATTTTGAATCATCCTACACCAAACATTGGACCTGCAAGCCTGGATGTATACCTCCTATCCTCGATATTTCACATTCTACGCTACGACCAACAAATCCAACTACAAAAAATTGTAACAAGCTATGGCAGAGAGGGGAGAAGCAGTTTTCATACTGTACATACAGCAGCCCACCAGCATTAAACAAGGGCTGAGGTCTCAGGCCTTGGCGATCGATTTATGTAGAACATTCGTTCCTTGAAATAACATCATTTCATAGCTCTTCATATATCGATCCAACTGCAATGCGGCAAACAGGTGCGAGTTAAAAAGAATTATACTTGAACACAAGGTAAGGTATTAAGCTAAGTGCATTTTTTTATCTCAGGGTGTCGCAAATTTGATACCATGCATTATTTGTATCATACATATGCTTAGTCGATTGCAATATCAATACCAATTATAAAGTTTTTGAAGCAATTGGGGTGTGCATCTATAGTGCAAAACTGGTACCATGTTTTTATGTAAATTGCATAGCTCGTGCTATATAGTCTATTGCAGTATTAGTTAAGTTTTTAACGGAATCCATTAAACACTAATTGCTGCGATAAATGACTCGTAAAAAAAGCACATAAAGTAGAAAGTAAGCATTGAGGAACCTGTTCTTGGCCGAGTTTTTCAAACCCAAATCTGTTTCTCCACAATGATTCTGCTTCATCAGCAGCAGGAAGTACCAGATCTTTCACATTGAGGGATGCTAAAAGACCCTCAATACAGTAGAAAAGTGTTTGAAAGTATCCCTGCAAAAGGAGTAGCCATTGAATATATGAAGCACCTGAAAAATATAACTCTTTTATATTGAATTTTCACACAATCGACGAAGCAAAGGGGAGTTGAGAAGCGCACCTTTCCCTGACACTCGCTCCTTGTCGCGACTAGGGGCAGCTCTGCAACTTCCTCTCCAAAAATTCGAAAAATTGCAGCAGATACCACCACCGAGCTGTAGAAATAATTGATTACAACAGAGGTCAAATTCGAAAAAGAAAAAGTAAAAATAAAAATGAATACACTAAAGATCATAATATTTCTTACTCGACCATCAGTACAGCACAATACATGCCACAAAAATCCTGGTCTTTGAAGTGCCTCCTGCAGATCATCAGAAATAGTAGACAGTATGTTCAACAAAAGAAGAGGTTTAAAGAGGTTCATAAAAACAAGGGCGTGCGCAAGTACAACAGACTTATTACCCATAAACCATATGTGGGATAAGGTCAAGACGGCCCGTGCTGGCATCAGAGATAGGATCAAAGCGGTCCTGAAAAAATGTGGTAGGTGGAAATCAAAAGGATGTGAAAGATTACTCAATCTTAGATAATGAAAGCAATTCTAGATCATATTTGAGAGTAAATATTGATTTCCAAGGTTCCTGTCAACAATGTACAATATAAACTACCGTGCAAATTCTGTGCAGACAATAGGCCTTTACTTCATATTGTCAATATCGGAAATGATAGTTCACATAATGAGGTATCTTAGCACTATAAATATTTAAAACAAAGACTTAGGGAAACAGCACACAGAATATACTCACATGAAAAATAGTGACAGCACCAGAAAGCCATGCCCTGGTGTCTGCTGTGGCCTTTTTCCCACGGAGCAGCCTCCATCTTATTCCAAGCTCCGGATTCTTTTGCAGATCTTGTCCCTCGCATTTCATCTTCAAAACATCCGAAAGAGCTTCCGGGAGCCTCTGCTCGCCATCCCCAATCAACTTCTGAAGGGCTGAGTTAATATTGTTGCACGGTCTGCAACAGAACCATTCACCTTTTGGCAACTCCTGCATTTTGTAAAGTACCATTGTTTAACAAGAGAAGACTTACGTGCATGTATCAATTGTGGAAAGCTGAGTGATTATAAGCACTCATTAAAGTCATGCAAACCTTCAGATCATCAATGTTTTGCTCCTTTAGACAACCGACATGGTATTCTTTCTCGCACTACAAAAAACAGACACATGGTTTATCATGCTTGTGACATGAGAAACGGCAGACCATCCCAATCAGTTTCTTAAACTATTTCAACACATAACATAGTACTACCTGATCACATAAAATAATTGTGCGGGCAGTAAATCCTGACTTGCAGAAATCATGGCCCCTGGAAAAACAAATCTCAACGGAGTTACCAAAAGCAGAACCCGAAAGCAAAGAAAAGAAAGGAAAAATTAAAGTAGATAGAGAACCTGCAAATCGCACATCCACCGATTTCAGGTTCAGATGTCCCAACAACACGAATGCACCGTTGCGTTATTGCTTCTAGAGGGTCAATACCAGGGACTCTTCCAGCAGCAATTGCATTTGCATCTGGCACTGCAAACTTTTCCTTTTCGAACATGTTTTGGCAATATTTGCAGTACCATATCCCTTGGGGAAGAACTGAGAGACCGACACATTCTGCACATAAACCAATAGAGCAAAGTGAGCTATCCGATAACCAGGTTGAAAGAGTTGGTAGATTGATTTACTGTTTCTTTTAGTAGGAAATCATGAATAGTATATGTTGCGAAGGCATAAATTTTCAAATAACAGCCTTCGTATGATTTTAGAAACATGCACGATGCACCAGAATAAAGAGTTCCATAACATGCTACAACACAACTATATTCTTACCAGTGTGAAAGCCTCGTGGACAGTTTTCACAGCATAGCAAATCTCCTCCATCCTCACATATTGAACAGAGATCATCATGTTCCTCTGTAGATGATTTACGGCTTTTGGATAGCTCGAGGGATAGCTGATGCAGAGACACTCCGTTGGAAGTGTATATACTCATGTACCTGCAAGCCAAGCAGACCTAAGTTAAAGTACAAATGTTCTGGTGCAATTCTGGTGCAGTTCTAGTGCAATATAATTATGGTAACCCCCTAAAAACCATCAAAACAACAGATTCAAAGAAACACTTGGTGCTGTTCTTGTGCAATGTAATTAATTATGGTAACCCTATAAATATCATCAAAACAACATACTCAAAGAAATACTTACGGTTTTCGACGGGAAGCAAAACCAGCATGAGCCTCAAACTGCGAGGGACTCACCTGTTCATCAACATCACAAACAAGTAATTTCCAGGTACAAGACAAAAGATGAATTATTAATTTTACATAACAAAGAAAACTCAAATACCACTTCTCTACAGCACGTGCAAAAGATACCCCCATCTTTCTTGTAACCCTCAAGCTTTTTCTGCTCCATAGCAAGAAAGAAGTAAAGAATTAACAATCATTCAACAAAAACTTGATAGATTGTTAGAAGGGTAGAACTACTTTTACAGCGTCCATAAGTAATTCTGAGAAAGTATTTAAACTCCAGAGATAAGGAGATAGTATTAATAATAAATTGCATTCACCTCTCCGTGCATAACATACGACAAAGCAGTACCCTCAGGAAGCACGTCTTCTGCTAAGACCGATTTATGCATTCTCAAATCCCTGCACAACGGAAAAGATAGGAATCAACTTTATGATACAAACAACTAGAGAAAGGCATTTTAAGTTTGAGAAAGATATTTTACGTTTGATACAAACAAGTATGAGAAAGATATGTTACGTTTAATCAGCTTTATGATACAAACAATAGGAATCAACT
>NC_026153.1:6019689-6043287 GCF_000512975.1 Sesamum indicum
CCTCGACGTTTCTCTTGTGGTTGACTATCTGAAGAAATTTGAGCACTTTCTGAAACCACAGGCGGATGACTAGAGGAAGCAGGAGCAGATGGACCAGCCAACGGAAACCTATAATGTTCACCATGAACAGACAACTTCAAATAAACAGAATCGATTTCTTTATCTTCCTAGTGTTCTAAGCTGTATATGTATTTGCCCCTCAAATAAATAATGAAAAAGAATAAGCTTGTGTTACATGATATGGATGCAAAGAGACTAAGGGAGAGAAGCCTTTTAATTTATTAACTTCCAATTATATGATTTGTTTACAGGCCTAAAAGACAACTATTATCTGTAATGTGGATTGTGCAAAACACTATTCAATTGTAAATATCAAGGTCTAAATGTTATCTTCTCTCCATTATTAGTTATTTTTTTTCATTTGCTTACATTCTGGGATCAATAACAGCTTAATAGAGAAGAATAATAACATAGACGAAGTCCCCAAGATGTTAATATACATTGTTTCCGTGAACTTATTTTATTGATGCTGAGATTACTGTGCAGAGATGTGCAATTCCAGTGTATATGTAAGGAGCAAGCACTTTACCAAATATAGACACAAAATGTGCTGTTGTGGTGCACATGAAGAAATGAACACTAAACAAATACAGATAGAGACGTGCAGTTCTAGAGCATATGTAAGCTAAGTACTAAACAAACATAGCTTCAATGCTTTAGCCATCAATGCAGGACAATTACCTGCGGCTGGTGTCACTGATCTGAGCATCACTGGCATCAGACTCCTTTGGCCGCACACATGAATCACAGAGGAGCATTGATCTTCCAGCACTGGCTTCAGGAATCAACTCTAAACGCATAAAGAGAAACGGAATGTTAAATATCTTATTCAAAAGCATATGCAATATTTGAAAGCAATGCATGAATATCACCTTTGCAATTGATGCAGAAAGCAGTCGTGTAATTTGAACGACCAATGGCGTTCAGGATTACAGATTCCAGTGACTCTGAAAGATTGGCCTTGCACGCGTTCAGCACATCCCTGAGACTCTTTCCATTGTCCAAAAATATGTACTCAGGTGGACGCTTATTTCCACTACCCGCGTGCATCTCAAATTGATTAGGCGTGACAATCTACATCGACAACACAAAATAGTTAGAACAGGAACGTGCAAATAAATTGCCAGTTAATAATGTTTGGAGACTTTACCTTTCTTTCCTTGCATTCATCACAAGAACATAGTATTCCAGCTCCCTGAATAACTCCCGGAAGCTCAAATTCTGGCCACTTCCTCCCCTAGAATTGTCACAAAGAAAAGAAAATCAATACATATCAACAACTAACCAAACAAAAAAACAATGTCGAATATTTTACCTTGGAGCCATGAACGTAACGAACATGTAAACCCTCAAGCAACCCCGTCTCCAGAAGATCCTTTAACTTTGTTGGGATCCTGTTTAACTCAACCTTCTTAGACATCTTCATCCTTAAATCAGTTGTTTCTCCAACTGGTCTTTCAGCCCCCACTTTCTGTGCTTCCCTCCTCTCTACAACAACTAAATCACCCTCCAAACCTCCCAAATCACCTCCTACATTAGACACGGCTTCTGTTGCATCCCTCTTCTCCACTCCCAATTTTTCACCTCCATCCTTTTTAGTTTTCTTGGATTCAGACCCTTTTACCTTACTACTAACCTTGTCAGCACTTTGCACGTTACCCTTGCTGGAACCAGCAGTACTCTGCGACCTAGTCATTCTCCTTCCGCCTGCTGGAAGCCCACCTATTTCTGATTGCGCCTTCATCATCATTGCAAACTCTCTCTTCATCCCAGCTCGAATGGAGGAGACAACTACTTCACCTGAATCCATGTCCTTTGGTTTTGCAACAGAAAACAACAGAAAGTAATATCAAGACATGTGCCTATTATCAAACATCAAAGTTCCATATTGTCAACAAAATTAAGATTTCATCAGGGATAAAACCATAAATATTACATGGGAGCAACCAAAAATCTCTTGATTATTAAGATCCAGTCACATGAAGGCAAACTGAATATACAAAAAACAACAATGCACTCGTGCACATGTATCTCAAGATCGTGCAAAGAGAAACAAAAACCATAAGTGAAATGTCATACTGCCTTACAGAAACCAAGTATATGAATCCTATAGGACAATTATTTGTAGAAGCCATATCTGTGCATAATATGTGCAGGATGAGTTCAAAAAGAAAAACAACTCAAGTTTTTTGCATGTTGATGTATGAATAGTCCACAAACACAATCCACCCTCACATCTGTTAAATATGTGCACAACATTTGCACGTGCATGTGCATGTGTACAGGAAAATCATTACAGAAAACATAGATGAACAATGCATAGGATTTTATAGCATAAGTGGCAATATACTAATGCACATTTCACAAGTGCAGTCACCTGTATTTCCATCTTATCTGTTAATACATAATTGTGAAATTAATTGTTAATTATTAAAGAAAACCACAAATTAATTTGCACATTTTTAATAAATAATTGTGGGATATATAGTAAATACAATCAATCAAATTAATTTCGGCGTTAGCAATAGAATAAAGAACCACAAAACTGAGAATTTAAACACTGAAGATTTGCTTACTTGGGTATTGTCTTTGGGTTGGCTATTGACTTTATCCATGACTGTAGCTGAAAACCCAAAAGAACTAACTTCAACATTAATTTATACGTACCAAAAATAAAATCAATGAATATTCAATAAGTCTGAATTTCATAATTTTCTTTAGTAATATATTGTTTAATTAGCATTGATCTTTTTTTGGAACTTATACTATTTTTTGGGCTAAATTACTTTTTAGCCCTTACTCTTAAAAAATTTGTCGTCCCAGTTAGAGAAAAAGATTTTACATATACGTTAAGGACTAACTGTGAAAATAATTTTTTTAGTCCAAAAGTTTTATTATAATATATTTTGTTGAGAAAATCCCATTTCAAAATTATTTTATTCAAAAAATTCAAAGGATAACCATTTCATTCAGAAATGATAAGTTGTATTACAATGATTTCAAATTTTTGTATGTTAAATATAAATTTATTGTATAAATCATAAATAATTAAAATTTTAATGAACGGAATGATGTCGTAATAATTAGCTCATAAATATTACTTTGATACTTTAAAAAAGGTAGCAAAAACCTTGAAAATAAAATATAAAAGATTCTGCAATTGATATTTATCTATTTGAAAAAACAAAATAAATTTTCTATTAAAAAAATTTAATTTTTAGTCTAGAAATCATTTGATCTTAAGGTTGATAGTTCAAAACAAATGATACGAATTTTATAGCTTACAAATATTTATTCTAATGGAAATTTTTAGTAATTTTTTTTTCAAAAAAAACTTACATTTAAATGGGAGCGTTATGAAAACAGAAAAACAAAAAATTGATTTTTTTGAACAAGAATTATGGTTCTGTACTTAAAATTAAAAAACCAAACATGTCAATTTTTAGTCCAAAAACATAAACTTTTATGGGCTTAAGACTTTCTAACTTTGACTCATAAATGTAGATAATTCAAATGAATAAATATACCCTATAATCACTAGATCTCATTTCAAAAATAAAATTTTAAATGTGTCCAATTGATTTTTCTCGAATAATTGGAAAAATTATTTTTAGGTTATAGAAAAATTTAGGAGAAATAAATAAATATTGTTAGAAAAATGCTGAATTAGACACTGAACTGATTGATGTAACAATGCAGTTGCAGAAAAGTGAATAAAAATGACATGAGATTGATATAGTAGAGTCACTTACCCTTTGAAATTGATCTGGTATTTTCGATCTGTATCAACTGAAAGTCACACTTTTGAGTCCTGCAAAGAAGTAGATTGTTTATACAAATGAATTTCCAACAGAGAACGGAAGATCTTGTAGTGGATGAAGGTGTAAAATTCTAGATCTTTTATATGGAGTTATTCAAAGTTGGTGCAGACGGTGGAATTTGTCGTCCGGAGTTTATAACTTTTGCAAAACTTTGTTGGTGGAGACGGTGAAATTAATCACTTGGATTTTATAACTTTTGCAAGACCGTGTTGGTGCAGACGGTGGAATTTATCGCCTGGATTTTATAGCTTTTTGTGAGACTGTGTTGGTGCGGACGGTGGAATTAAGCGCCTGGATTTTATAGCTTTTTGCGAGACTGTGTTGGTGCAGACAGTAGAATTTTTCGTTTGAAATTTATAGCTTTTTACAAGATTCTGTATCTGTCGATGATGTGTGTTTTCTTATGTGGAGGGCGGCGAGGTGTAATGCCCTCATTTATATCTCCGATATCCACAATTTGTCGTATGTCAATTATTGGTCGTCGCAGGTTTTCAAACGTTTGAATTTATTTCAATAATAAAATTTTGTAAAGTAGGTTACAACTTTATTCTTTTACAAGTATATTGTGAGTAATTCATTAAAATTTGATTTTTATTTTGGACAGAGTTCCTAAATTATAAAGTATTATGAAAATATTTTATAAAGGCATAGATTTAAGATAGGAAAAATTACAAAGGGATTCAGTAAGATTTTCCTTAATTATAAATACCTTCTCATTATTTAAAAAATTACAAATATCACAAATTTAAAAAAAAAAGCATGTTGCAATTTGCCTTTTTAAAATAAGCAATTGGTAGTTGTTTAGTATAATGCATTGCACTTATTAAATTTTTAGTGACTTGTGTGACATTCCTATCATTTACCTATAAAATACATCTGAAAAAGAAATACTGTATTTATTTAAAATAATTAGTAATTGCGTAAGTAGACAAAGTTTTGATGATTTACTTAAATAGTTTTGCTAAAATTCCCAAAAACTCATTATATATAATATTTTTTTAGTGAAAAAGCCCATTTTATTTTATTTTATTAAAAATATCCAAATGATAACTTCACACTAATACTGATGTTCATAAAAATAAGTTAATCCAAAGAAGTGTAAGCGATCCAAAAAGAAAACGAGAGGTCCGTAACATTTTAGGAGGCTTAAGGAACCTGTCAGGCTGGTCTAGTGGGAGTCCCCCAAACGAGAAAATCCCATTTCAAAATTATTTTATTCAAAAAATTCAAAGGATAACCATTTCATTCAGAAATGATAAGTTGTATTACAATGATTTCAAATTTTTGTATGTTAAATATAAATTTATTGTATAAATCATAAATAATTAAAATTTTAATAAACGGAATGATGTCGTAATAATTAGCTCATAAATATTACTTTGATACTTTAAAAAAGGTAGCAAAAACCTTGAAAATAAAATATAAAAGATTCTGTAATTGATATTTATCTATTTGAGAAAACAAAATAAATTTTCTATTAAAAAAATTAACTTTTAGTCTAGAAATCATTGGATCTTAAGGTTGATAGTTCAAAACAAATGATACGAATTTTATAGCTTACAAATATTTATTCTAATGGAAACTTTTAGTAATTTTTTTTTCAAAAAAAACTTACGTTTAAATGGGAGCGTTATGAAAAAAGAAAAACAAAAAATTGATTTTTTTGAACAAGAATTATGGTTCTGTACTTAAAATTAAAAAAACCAAACATGTCAATTTTTAGTCCAAAAACATAAACTTTTATGGGCTTAAGACTTTCTAAATTTGACTCATAAATGTAGATAATTCAAATGAATAAATATACCCTATAATCACTAGATCTCATTTCAAAAATAAAATATTTAAATGTATCCCATTGATTTTTCTCGAATAATTGGAAAAATTGTTTTTAGGTTATAGAAAAATTTAGGAGAAATAAATAAATGTTGTTAGAAAATGCTTAATTAGACACTGAACTGATTGATGTAACAATGCAGTTGCAGAAAAGTGAATAAAAATGACATGAGATTGATATAGTAGACTCACTCACCCTTTGAAGTTGATCTGGTGTTTTCGATCTGTATTAACTGAAAGTTACACTTCTGAGTCCTGCAAAGAAGTAGATTGTTTATACAAATGAATTTCCAACAAAGAACGGAAGATCTTGTAGCGGATGAAGGTGTAAAATTCTAGATCTTTTATACGGAGTTATTCAAAGTTGGTGCAGACGGTGGAATTTGTCGTCCGGAGTTTATAACTTTTGCAAAACTTTGTTGGTGCAGACGGTGAAATTAATACCTGGATTTTATAACTTTTGCAAGACCGTGTTGGTGCAGATGGTGGAATTTATCGCCTGGATTTTATAGCTTTTTGTGAGACTGTGTTGGTGCAGACTGTGGAATTAAGCGTCTGGATTTTATAGCTTTTGCAAGACTGTGTTGGTGTAGACGGTGGAATTTATCGCCTGGATTTTTTAGCTTTTTGCGAGACTGTGTTGGTGCAGACGTTGGAATTTATCGCCTGGATTTTATAGCTTTTTGTGAGACTGTGTTGGTGCAGACGGTGGAATTAAGCGCCTGGATTTTATAGCTTTTGCAAGACTGTGTTGGTGCAGATGGTGGAATTTATCGCCTAGATTTTATAGCTTTTTGCGAGACTGTGTTGGTGTAGACAGTGAAATTTTTCGTTTGAAATTTATAGCTTTTTACAAGATTCTGCATTTGTCGATGATGTGTGTTTTCTTATGTGGAGAGCGGCGAGGTTTAATGCCCTCATTTATATCTCCGATATCCACAATTTGTCGTATGTCAATTATTTGTCGTCGCAGGTTTTTAAACGTTTGAATTTATTTCAATAATAAAATTTTGTAAAGTAGGTTACAACTTTATTCTTTTACGAGTATATTGTGAGTAATTCATTAAAATTTGATTTTTATTATGGACAGAGTTTCTAAATTATAAAGTATTATGGAAATATTTTATAAAGGCATAGATTTAAGATAGGAAAAATTACAAAGGGATTCAGTAAGATTTTCCTTAATTACAAATACCTTCTCATTATTTAAAAAATTACAAATATCACAAATTTCAAAAAAGCATGTTGCAATTTGCCTTTTAAAATAAGCAATTGGTAGTTGTTTAGTATAATGCATTGCACTTATTAAATTTTTAGTGACTTGTGTGACATTCCTATCATTTACCTATAAAATACATCTGAAAAAGAAATACTGTATTTATTTAAAATAATTAGTAATTGCGTAAGTAGACAAAATTTTGATGATTTACTTAAATAGTTCTGCTAAAATTCCCAAAAACTCATTATATATAATATTTCTTTTAGTGAAAAAGCCCATTTTATTTTATTTTATTAAAAATATCCAAATGATAACTTCACACTAATACTGATGTTCTTAAAAATAAGTTGATCCAAAGAAGTGTAAGCGATCCAAAAAGAAAACGAGAAGCCCGTAATATTTTAGGAGGCTTAAGGGACCTGTCAGGCTGCTCTAATGGGAGTCCCCCAAAATAAATTGGCAAAGGGAGGAGGTCAAGACATCCCCCTACTCGGACCTTGATCAAATCCCAATAAAAGATTCGCTCCAAAAGGTCCACACACGTGGCAACCCACTCTCTTACGTGGTATCTCATCAACCCATGTGTTAGCAACCACCTTAGAGCACATCAGCTTTAAGAAGACCCCCCTGGTGGCTAGAACTCCTCACAGGTGAGGGGTCTCCCAAGACAAAGTAAGTACAAAAGAATTCCCTGAAGGTTGAGACTCATTGCAGACGAGGGAGGTACCTCCAAAACCCTGGACTCCTTAACAGTTTGGATTCCCTTGCGGTTAGGAGCCCTTGCTAATGAAGGGTCCCCTAACTCAGAGATAAGGATTCAAAAGTATGCCTAACAGAAGATAAGAACAAACTATGACTTATCTAAACAACCTTCATCTACTTTTCCTGCAAATCGAGGAAACATGCATACCCCTATCGAAAGAGAGCACTACCCTATAAATACATATTTACTCTTCCATATTTACCCCTGAGACATTCCTGACACTTTTATCTCTCTGGACTTCCCCCTCATGTCCTTCACACTTCTCTTACTCTCTAAATCATTTCTCTCACTCTTTAAACATTCTCTAAGCACTCTATAAGCACATTATAAAGTATTTTTGCACTTTTTACCAACTTTATTACCATATCTCAATTTCAATTATATTTATTTACTTTTTTTTGGCTTTATCTCAAATCCAATACTAACTTGGGTGTCGGAGTGCTAACGCCTTTTTTGCAAGTCCCCCTTTGAAATTTACATTCGCTTCGACCTAAACTTTGAGTATAGTCCATATCAACTAGACCTGTGCATTTTTTGAACTCATCAAATACTATTTTGTCTTATGAAATTAATGGATGGAAATTTCTGAGATGGTAAATTATATAATGAAGATTGCAGGACTTTTATGTTAAATACCAATTTATATACAAATCAACAAAATTCAAATTTTCATGAATTAAATAATGACACATTAAGTACCTCATAAATATTCTTACCAAAAATCCTAAAAATAAACTTACAAGTGATATTTGTTAATTTGCAAGACCTAGAAAAAAATTTCTTAACTCCACAAAATTAATTATTTAATCTAATAAGTTAGGGGTAATTTAGTCTAAGAATTTTAGGATACAAAATTTGTCTTCATTGATTTTTAGTAATTTTACTATAATTAGGTACATATTTTCTTTTGAGTGTTGAAAAGGAAAAAAAGAAATTCCCAACAATAATTGACTGTGTTTAAGAAGAAAATCATGCATGTCAACATTGAGCAACCAAAAAAAAATCAAATCTTATTATCTTCAAAACTTTCTAAATTTAATTCGTGTCAGGAGGTGAGGTGTATTACCTGTTATTATATTTCCGATATTTGTTATTTATTATTTATCAATTATGTGTCATTGGTTCATCGTCAATGATGTGTAACCTAGTATTTGAGCCTAAGACTGAGGTTTTATGAACTAATTCGAGGTTATGTGTTCGAGTTTTAATAAATGTGTGGGTATTTATCACACTTTATGTAAGTTGCTATAATTTATTTACAGTCATATTAATATATTGGTCGAATTTAGAGTTATTGTAATTTATTGTTTACTATTTTTAGTAATTGATGTATTGATTGAATTAATATAATGCTAAAAAAATAAAAAATCATGTGTCTTTGCAATTTCTCCACCCAAGCGTTTAGATTTATTTCTATATATATAACAAGATTTTTGTAAACTAGATTATGAAATATTATTTTTTTTCTATAAGTAGAAAATAGATAATACAGAATATTTGATTTTTTAATTTTGTGCCCAGTTTCTAAATTATCAAGAATTATGATTGGTGAATTTAGTAAATAGTCATAAAATTTGTATAAGTATAATACTACACTATGAGTATTCTTTCTTTAAACGTTAAAACACAAAGCAAATATCACAAAATATAAATGTACTTTCCAATTTATTGAGGAGGTTATTGTAATTAATTTCTAGACCTTCGCATTATGTGTAATAAAAATTGATATTTTTATATGTATCTTATTACGATGAAAACTCTAATTTAATACTATTTTATCGTGCTATATTTGGACTTATATGTCTGAATTTGAGACAAGAATTTAGAAAATAAATTAAAAATGACAGCATAAAGAAAAATATTAATATCGATCATTATTCAATAAAATATGGTTTAAATTTGTAATTGAAGAATTTAAAACCATTTAAATTTAGAATTATCTAAATAAATTCAAAAAAAGTATTATTATTAAAAATTATTTCAAATTCATCCATCCATATGTAACCTAATTAGTGGAAGTGCAAAATATTATGTCTTAGTGGGGATTCTTTTATCACACATTGATATAATACTAATTAAAGGATGATTGGCATGTTTCTTTTTTTTTTTTTATTGAATATATATAATTAAATTATTTTTTTGTAAAAAAAGATAGTAAATTACCCCCTTGTAAAAGGAAAAGTAGAGCAATTATACCCCTTAAACGAGTTCGTGTAATTCACACATTTTTCCTTTATTTTTTTAGTTTTTTAATTTTTTATTATGAAATTATAGATTTAGCCTTAGTTAATAATCATTGGATCTAATTTAAATCTAAGGTCCAAATTGTTTACGGTCCAAATTTGAATTTATTTCAATCAATGATTACTATTTAAATAAATATATAAACTTAAAAAATATAGATAAAAAATATATAAAAATATATATTATATATAATTAATAGTTATATATATATATGTATATATATAGAGAGAGAGAGAGAGGGAGAGAAAAAATGAAAAAGCGGTGATTATTTACAGAAAGGAATATATTTATGGGGAGTTGGCATAAATATTAGTGGAAGTGTCGAAAAAAGCTGTCGAGCACTGACTTGGCGTCCAATGATAAACAGAACATCGCCAGGTTGGGGTACCCGGGCCCGGGAATGGGGTCAATTCTATTCTCATACGAAGTTGACGCGGTTTCATGAATCATCACATGTGCCCTCCTCCATACTATTTTCTCTCACTCATTCATTCCAACAAGCTTTAAAGCACAAAAATATTATTTTAATTTCAAGAAAATATATTTTATTTATTATAATTTAATAGAGCCTGCCTAATAATAATCAGTATCGTGTTTTTCTTTTTCTTTTTAAATAAAAAAGCATATATTAAATATATTATATATTTATATAAAAATTAGTATTTATCTATTTAATACATATATATAATAATTATTAATAAATTTTATATATAATATATTATATAAAATAATAGTTATTTTAAACAAAAATCATGTCCAGTCGCGAGAGGGGCAAAGTAAATTGCTTCAATTTTAACAATATAGGGAGGTAATTTGATATTTTTTCTCATAGGAGGGTATTTTGCACATTACCCATATTATAGGGGTAGTATGCATTTTTTCCTACATGTATATTCCCTTTGAATATGTAAATTAATTTAAAAAATATAAGTTGGTAAATTATTTAAGTTTTTTTATCAAGCTATTAAGGCAAACTATTCAAACAACTCAATTTTGGCTTGAATATTTCCTGGAAAACTCACTTAATGAAATTTATAGAGGAAGTTTGTTTTGTGCTTCTTGTGTGCATGCATATTAGTACAAGTGAAAAAATTATTCAATGTTGTTTGGAGTAAATTCTTGTGTGCTTCTTTGAAGGAATTCGAAAAAAAAAAAAAATTATTTCTTTGGACTAATCTCTGAAGGCGTCTACTCTAATAAGTGTCAAAATCTCCACTTATTAGAGTGAGGGCTATCGATGTGCATGAAATAAATTGGTCCAAAGAGACCTAAATAATCCAAAAAGAAAAAAGAAACGAGAGGCCCGTAATATCATAAGAGGCTCAAGGGAACCTGGCAAGCAGCCCTGGCTAGTGTCTCATAAAAAAAAAATTGGTAAAGGGGGGAGACCCAAGATATTCCCCTACTCGAACCATGATTAAAGCTCAACAAAATATTCCATCCAAAAGACCCGCATGGTAGCCTACACTCCCCCATGGCATCCAGTTGGTTTAGTCAACAGCCACTTGGAATCACATTAGCCCTAGTAAGGATGGACTCCTTGGTAACTGGGACTCACTGACGGTTGGAAATCTTGGAGATAAGGAAGTCCTGCCAAAATCCTGGATTTCTTGGCGGCTAGGACTTCCTAGTGGTTAGGAGCCCTCTCTGATGAAAATTCTCCCCAACTTAAAGATAAGCATTCAATAACAAGATTAACAAAAGATAAGAATAGATTATGGCTTATCCAAACGACTTTTGTATATTTCTCCTCGAGAATGAAGGAAACGTGTAGAGCCCCATCGTAGGGGGACACCTGACACCTTTTTGTATATATAGGTTTAACCTTCCATACGAATGAGACCTCCCAGACACTCTCTAACCTCTCACACAACTTCCTGAGACCTTTCTCACTCTCTGAACGTCCCCCTCACGTCCCTCAAACCTCTCTTACTCTATAAATCGTCTCTCTCACTCTCTAAACATTCTCTAAGCACTCTATAAGCACGTTATCACATATTTTTACACTTTTCACTGATTTTATTCATCATGTCTCGATTTTAATTACATTTGTTTATTTTTTTGGCTTTATTCAATCTCAAATCCAATACTAACTTGAGCGTCAGATTACTAAACGTCTTTTTTGCAGGTCCGCCTTCAAGATTTGCATTCGATTCGACCCAAATTTTGAACATAGTTCATATCATTGGACCCATACTTTTTTTGACGAAGTAATATATATTAGAGTTAGAAGCATTTTGCAAAAAAAAGAAGCATTCTTGATCGTTTTATCAAGTAAGTTCAAATATTATTCGGTTTGTCCTTAATTTCTCAAGATTGTAGTTTCACACTATCTCCCGATAGTTACATCACAGTATTTTGGAAGACGAGCATAAGCATATGTGCATGGCAATTTTGTTTTAAAGAGAAAAGAGTTAAACTCTTGTTTAGAAATTACCCATTAATGCCAATGTAGCCCTCGTATCAATGAATAAATTTCGAACCCACAGACCATAGATCGCTAACAAAAATATCTATAATTAAAGCACCCATCAACACCAATGTAACCCTCGTATCAAAGTGGAATTCCAAACACACAACATTCTCAACAGAAAGTATTTACCAACAAAGACAACATGCGTTGGTATTTGTCCCATTCATCAATGTAAGAAGTATATGAAAAGAATAGTCATTCAGCACAGAAAACACAATCTCCAATTACAAAGAAAATTCAGTAAAAAAGAGAAGTAGAACTACAAGCTCCAACTTCTAAACATTGAATAGTCTTAATAATATCCTACACAACTCTTCTGATCCGACCAATAAAAAACCTGATAACAATAACAAAACAACAATTAAGGTCGTGGAAGCTAATACCCTAACATGCCAAAGGATTGAAAGTTGCCCTGTCGGAGAAACGATCCAAATAATTCTTTCAAGCTCAATCATCTTCATCTCATTACAACGAGAAATAGATCTCGAGCGACCGCCATCACCTCTGCCGCCGCCGCCGCCGCCACGATTGGCCACGGCGTGGCGGATATGTGGCGGCGCTAACTAGCCAGTACTTTTCTAGTACTATAGGAGGGATGCATATATAGTGAGCTACAGCATGCTATGTAATTAGTCACACACACACACACATATATATATATATATATCTGTGTGTGTGTAAAAGGTTGCTTCTCCCATAGGTTTGCAAAGCATGGGATGGGATAATTCCAAGGGATATGCGGCGACCACCTCCATTGCTCCACATTTGATCTACTCCTTTTTATTGCCAGCCTGTTTCATTTTCCTTTTTAAAAATTAATTATTATTATTTAATTCCGTGTGTTCGCTTTTGATTGGCCGGAAGTACCGACAAGTGTACCAATAAGAAATATGCGAATCATTTGTGTAGGAAAAAGATAACCAATGGCAGTGCCCCTCTTCTTGACAACTCAAAACCTTTGTGGGGTGCTTTTTCTTGTCTTTTTTAGAATTAATTAGTGGTACTTTATTCTTTATTTATATGGTTTGTTGAAAATTTGGAGAAGATCGCACCTCGGAGTACTTGGAAGCAAATTGGATTTTTCATTTCAAATTTTGTTGAATTTTTTATTTTATTTAATATATATATGATACGTGTGTAAAATCTTCTCTTTAATAAAATAAATAATATAATTTTTTATACTTATATATTAAAAATATAATAAAATTTGAGATAAAAATGTAAAATCCAACACTAGTAGGAAGGAGGGTATATGTGGATATTGGTGTGGCATGTGAAAGTTCCCATTGCCATGGCACAAAGAGTTGTTGGGGGAGAATATACCTAATTTTGTTAATATAAATTTCA
Source organism: Sesamum indicum (assembly GCF_000512975.1). NCBI lineage: Eukaryota > Viridiplantae > Streptophyta > Magnoliopsida > Lamiales > Pedaliaceae > Sesamum > Sesamum indicum. The sequence continues at coordinate 6,033,450 of NC_026153.1, forward strand.
AGCACTTGCCCCACATATACCATTTAATAAATGTAATAAGTAGAGGCATGTGGTCATGTTTCAAGCATATTTTTAAATAAGATGCTGTTCCGATGAGTTTATCATTTTTTTAGATCATTGTGTAAGATATTTTAGAATTTATAAACTTAGGTAATGCGTTAGTAATTTTTTTTATTTAGAAAACCAACTTATAACATTTAAAAACAAATTTTTAAGCTCATTTTTTTTTAAAAAAAACAATCATTTTTAAAATAAGAGTTTAACATGCAAGCTTTAAAAAAAAAAGAATATCATCTATACGTGATGGGGCATGTTATATATAATATAAATATTATATTTTTCTGATCATTTAAATTTGTAAAAGGAATATTCTTGTGACATTGTACATATTTAAGAAATAGTACAACTTTCAGATGTATGTGATGGGGATATCATGAAGTGGGGATGATTAATGGGTTGATTAGTTGGTCGCATGCGAGGTCGTAGGTCGATAGAATAGAAGAGCATTTATAAGGTTGCACACCGAGGTCGTTGGACCATACGTGGCACTTTGTGGCTTGATGACGTCTATATCGGGTCGGACGGACCCGAATCCGACCCGTAAATCTGCTCGGACAGGTGTCCAACGATGAAGCAGCTTAGTCATTGCATGGGTAAACATGAAGATGACACCTGTTCCAAGGGTGGACCCCAACCCCACTGTCTATAAAACCTCCAAATTACAAAGAGGGAATGTACGCATTACACACACATTTCACTCACTTATTTAGATCGCAACATTTTTCCTTCGACACACGTCTGACTTAAACATCGGAGTATCGTCGTCGGGACGAACCCGACTAACTTTTTATTTTATTTCCAAATAACAGATTTAGATCGGTGACGTGGGAAGGTCGTGGTCAAAAATCGTGACCAAACGTAATCGAGTCGGATCAGTATGGTCAGCGAGACAATTTACATTCGTAAAGTAAATTTCATAGATTATTATATAGAAGTCATAACATTAAAAAAAAATACGAAATTAGGAGCTTATAAGTTCATTTGAAAAAGTAAGGAGTTTTCAACTTATTTTTTAGTTTCAACAAGTTAGTTCAATTATCTTGAAATGAATTATAAATTTGCCATTATTAATATATTATAAGTTTCATAATCTTATTTTATCTACAAAATAAATAAATAAAGGCATCTATTGCGATCTTGACCACTTGGCATTGGTAATTTTGGAGCAGAAAGAAGCAGAGAATTGTAAGTAGGAGCCTTCCGCTTTTCCTAAACTGCTACATTATACAGATTGTGGAAAATTGCTTGGAGACAGTGAGTAACACGATCCTAAACACGGCAGTGACATTGGTTGTGATCTTCATGGAATCAACAGTGAGCAACACAGTTGTGTTTCAGGTCGTGTCCTCCTTGGATGGTGTTGGGAAAAAATTCCACATCAGTGAGCCAAAAAATTAAAGTCCTAATCAATTATTACAGAAAATCATGGATCACGAAAATCCCTTAATATTACAAATCGATATTACAACAAATATCAACAAATATTATAGATTTAAGAATATATATATATATATATATATAAGTATTTTACAAATTTACAAAAAATTAGAATTAGATAAAATGAAACAGAAAAGCAGTTAGCTCAAGAAGCCAGATTCGAAGAAGGAAGCCCACAACCACTAAGGCCGACAAACACACACCGATTGCTAATACCCGAAACTCGTCACCAAGGCTTAATCACACATACCATTAAAATCTCTCAAGTTTTTCACTTGGAACCACATAGGACCACACAATAAATCATTCAACAGATTTCCACTTAGAAAATCTAGTTCACGAAGAACTGTTAATCATAAGACAAGGAAGAAGACTATCTTTTATTTTGGTTGTCCTACTCAGAAAGCCACTGGAGGTGGATTAAGTAGAGAGAAGACATTTATCACGGTGAGAGAGAAGAACGATGGAGGGTGAGAGAGGCGAGGAGATGGGGGAATTAGAGTCAGGGTTTCATTAATCAGATAAAGAGAGAGACTCCCTTTTAATTGGTGAGGAATCAGGTAGGGTCAAGTGGATCGGATGGAGAGAGTGGGTTGAGCGAATAAATGGGCGGAAGTTGTGGAGTGGGCTAAGCCATCCAAGATGTGTGGGTTTGTGTGATGTGGGCTGGGTCTTTTCAATTGGATCATGGGCCATAATTTTTCAACATATGACATGGGAGAGCACAACACGGTGGACATGGTCATATCCCTTGGTCGTGTTGTCGGCAAATAGTTTTGTACATAGATGTCAAGGCTAACTTGGATACAACCATACAGGATTCAACAATGTATTATTCTTGTACCATTTTTCTCTATTAATGAAGGTTACCATTTACCTAAAAAATATCTTATTATGTATAAATACTTCAATAGTTTCTTTTTACAATAATTATAAGTGTAAAAAACCCTCTTATAAAAAAATTACTAAAATATAAAATCTTATAGAAATAAGCTTTGCCAAACGCCCTGTAGGTCTTTATTTTGTAGTCCTATGATCAGTATTGGGTCTGGAAAAGGTCCAATACCTATGTAATATGTTTTTCCCTATGGTTCTATAAAAAGTATTTTTATTGATAATTCTCTTTAAATTATACAGTATTAGTTATACAAAAAATATAAAAATATTATAATAAAATATAATATTAATAATAAAATATTAAAGAACATTTTTCAAGTTGTGTTAAACACACACACACACATATATATATATATATTGATGTGCACGTTTAGGGTGGTCCAATGCAAAAAAGCAGAAAAGATTGAGACAACCCAGCCCTTAACCCCAAATATACTAGCTTCAGCAGCCCAAGTGACTAAGCAGACCAAGAAGGGAGATAGAGGCCCAGGAAACCCTCAGACTCAGCCCATGGCCACGACCCAACAAGAGCAGCCGGTCCAAAAAGCTCACAAACATGACAATTCCCTCTCCCATGTGGTGTATAACTAGTCCACCATTTAGTTGTCACCTCGGACCACATCAGTCCTAGAAGGACAGTATGAATAATAAAGGTCACTCTGTCGAACGAAAATCTGGAAAGAGAGATAGACCCTCAGCAGGCGGGGAAATTCTCCTATATATACAGGTTTGGTCCCCCTAGATCGGGAATAGCTCCCTAACTCTCTAAGCATCCTTCCAAGCACTCTTTATGCATTATTCACACATTTTTCTTTCAATTCATTCAACATATCTCCATTTCTTCTTACATTTATTTACTTTCTCGTTTTATTTAACTCAAATCCAATATTAAATATGGGCGTCGGAGTGATACCGTATTTTTTTTTTGCAGGTCCTTTTTTTCTATGTCCATAATTAGAAATGATAAGATTTAATATATGTAAATTTTGATCAAAGAATTCAACTGTTTAAAATTAATTTTTTTTAGAGAGAGAGAGAGAGATTTTCTGACACATTTAAACTCAACTTTGAAATCAAGAGGAACAACTTTAAAGCTGGTTTTAGAATAGCTTGAGCGGAAAGCAAGAAGAGCAATAATTGATAAGGCATGAGATTCCAAAATTTTCCATACAAAAAGACTTCGTTAAACTCTGCACTGCAAGACAAGAATATTCACCTACAACTTCACGTACTATCTCTCCTCCTTTCCCCTTCTCCACAAAACCCTAATTTCTAAATATCATCACTCGTATATTTCTTGAGTTCCATGCAAGAAACCATAAAGCTTTCCAACTATCACAACAATTTTTAAATTATCAATACATAACTATATATTTATTTATTTATTAAAAATTAAAAAAAGAAAATAATTCTCCATGCATCTTTTCACCTGTATAAATCAACTATGCTTACTACCCCAAACCCCGCCAACAAACAACAAAAAATCAGATAACAATTAATAATATCAATCATCCTCAGCTACGTACCACCATGCCGCTACCAGCACCGCCGCCAGCACAACAGCAGGGGCAGCGGCAGCGCCACCCGTTCCTGGTGAGAAGCATCGCCGGTGTTCTGCTAGCGCTCATACTCATCACCGGCCTGGCGGTTCTCATCATCTGGCTCTCAGTGCAGCCAAGAAAGCTGAGATACTCCATCGAAGAGGGCTCCATCAGCGGCTACAACCTGACCAACGACCGCCTCAACTCCAACTTCCACTTCGTCCTCCGGGCCGAAAACCCCAACAAGAGGATATCCTTGTACTACGACAGGATCGACGTGACGGTGTCGTATGAGGATCAGAAGCTGTCTGTGAACAATGTCCACCCGTTTTATCAGCGCAGGAGGAATATCACGCATTTGGATTTGGATTTGGTGGCGAAGGATGCAGTGCTGTATGGGGCTGTGGCCCGAGATTTGAAAATGGAGCGGGGCTCCGGGAGTGTTGACTTGGACGTGAAGATCCGGGCCAAGATCAGGTTGAAGGTTGGGGTTTTCAAGATCCATCGCAAGCTTAAGGTTGAATGTGGGCCAATAACGGTGCCGTTTTCACCGTCTAAGGGTTTTGAGAGGGTTTTCTGCGATGCAGATATTGATTAAGATGAATGAAGAATAATTAACGTTAGAAATGAGTGTTCTTGAGCTTGCTGTCTTTCTTTCTTTTTTTTTTTTTTTTTTGGTATTTGTGTGGATATTGCGAGTCTTCAAAAATTCCTTTTTTCCCCCGATAATTGTCTGAATGTTTCAATTCAATTGGTGTGACATACATTTGTATTTTTAATTTTTTTAAGAAAAGGAAATCTTGGATTGTAATTGATTTCAGTTGTTAATTATCGTATTTTGAGACTGTGATTAGTTGTTAAATATCTTGCTCTTTTAGATTTCTATTTTTTCGAAATAAATCCATCAATGCCTAGACAAATTAGATACTTTTAATTTCTAAGTTAGAATACTCATGAAATGATACCGAGTATGAGCCCTTGTTTACTTTTAATAAACTACTACAGTTTCATGTGGTCTTCGAAAGCATATAAAAAGAAATTATGGTATAAAATAATGATAAAAAAAAAGTATGTAGAGAAAGACAATTACGATGTGAGGGGATGAGAAAAAAAAAAGTCCCTAAGAAAAGAAAAAAAATGTGAGTGAGGTAAGAAAGAAAAAATAATAAATTATAATTATAAATTTATTAAAAATATAGAAATTTGTGAAAAAAAAAGGCATGACAAATAAGGTGAGAGAGAAAGATGATTAGTGGTTGAGAGAAAAAAATTATAATTGTGAGATTATTAAAAAATATTAAAATTAATATTCTGACCATTTTTTTAAAGAAAAAATGAATTAAATAATAAATTTTAGTACTCGAAAATTGATACAACAAAATAAATACATATATCTTTATAATTTTAGTACCAAGTGAATTAAACTTGGTCATATATTATTATAATACAATCTAAAATAAATTGTATTATTAATATAGTAAGAAAGTAGCTACAAAACCCATTTATTGTATAAACTATAAACAGGCCAAGAACTATTCATTAGAACCTACTAAGAGCAAGTTTATAAAAACTTAGATTGATTTATAAATTCATCATAAATAACCAAAACAACCAATATGGCCCAAATAGTTTCTTATTTTCCTTCTACTAGGGCATTGGATGAAAAATAAATCAAATACATTTTTCATTTAAGGGTTTTGCAAAACACCAATCTTAGATTATATTCTCCTCCTCCTCTCCAAATAATTTTTAGGATCTACTAATTAGACCGCTCTAAAATGCAAAATCATACATTTTTCAAAAAAAAATTTAAAATTATACTTGCACCCTATTTGAAAATTTTTTTATTTAAAATTGATCCCTTTCGTTAGGGTTTGAACGCAATGATAATATCAGCAAAAAAAACAAATAAACTTTCAATTTTTATCCTTCATCAGTATTTTTTTAATAATATTTTTATATTTATAAAAAAATAAATGCGTAAAATAAAAAAACATAATTGTAATTAGTAGCTCCAAAAACGAATGGTAAAGTGACCCAAAAAAAGAAAGGAGCCCAACAGGATAAGTCTATCAACCCGCCACAAGCCTAAGGATGTCGGCCTTGCAAGGGATTAGGCATTGGCCCCGGGGCCTCAGCAACCTCCTCGCGTGGTAGCTGGCGACCCACGTGAGGGAACCCGACCAACAAGTTGCCGGGGCTCCCGACACTAACTGAACCAAAAAGTCCCTGCCAAATATGCAAGGGATTAGGCATTGGCCCCGGGGCCTCAGCAACCTCCTCGCGTGGTAGCTGGCGACCCACGTGAGGGAACCCGACCAACAAGTTGCCGGGGCTCCCGACACTAACTGAACCAAAAAGTCCATCCACTGCCAAATAGGACAATCATGGATCTGGGAAGCTCTGATGGAAGAATCCACCCAACAACTAGCTTGGAATGTGGGATAGCTTACCTGTTGGAGTGACCGTATCATCAGGGATAAGCCCTATCCACTGGAGGAGCATCTATCCTCAAGAAAGGAGGGATTCTGTCTATGGATACCCCTTTTTCGAGTCCAGTAGGAGATAAACTCCTCTCAACCATTGCAGGAGCCAATCGTAAATATGCCTATCACCTCACTTTAGAGGGGTAACTTGCAATTTTACACACTCACACATGAGAAGCTTTGATGCATAATCACTAAGCGCTTATCCTACCATGGATTGTTTTTCTCGCAATTATCATCTTTTAATTGTTTACTGACTGAATATTAGAATGATAATGTGTTTTTTGCAAATCTCTATTTTAAGACTTGTGAAATTCAAAGCCCAAAGACCTTGAGTTGAACTTATCCAGACGAGCAATTTTTTGCTCACATTAGTAATAAAATATTATTTCCTAATTATAATTATTAGATAAAAAGTAGTTATTCATGAACCAAAAAACTAGATAGCTGTTTTTTTGTACTTCATATATATAAAAGTAGAAAATGAGCCAAACGATTGCTAGAGTTTAAAAAAATCCCTAATTAGCATTCCAATATATTAAAACAAAATGTCAATGGATTTACAATACAACAGTTTAAAATTAAGCAAATATTGAAAGAGTTAGCAAAGGCCCTTTGTGTGACCGATTTATAAATTTTTTAAAATATCTTATAACATAAAGTAGAATATTGTTCACTAAATTACTTGAAATTAAGTTTATAAGATCTCGAAATGTTAGGCGTTTATATGTTATTTCAAAATAAATAGCTTAATTTTAATATTTTAACAAATATCTTTTATTTTATTTACATTAGTTACAAAATCATCATTACTAATATCTTATATGTTTTAAAATTTTATTTTATTCAAATATTTCAATAACTTAATTTTAAAGAAAACCAACTATCTTAAAAACACAAAAATTATTTTATAAAAAAATATTGATCTTTAATTTTTTTAAAAAATAAATTCACTAAATTAATATCATCCCAATGATAAAAAGCCGCTAAAGATGTGCATGTTAGTTGGTGCAGCCCCAGCCCAAAATACTCCTTTAGGACCACATTCGATTTAGATTAAAAGTGCGAAGCCCACAAGTAAAGTTGGGCCCTAAACTACGCCGTTTAAGGAATATTGAGTTTGGAAATGTGGTACTGAATCTTCTCCTCACCAGTCCACATGCTACGCTTCTTTGTACTGTCTATGGAATTTTACCTGAAATCGTACTTCCGTCCTCCACGACTATGGTCCCAATCTTGCCAGTTTTCGTCTTTGAAAAGTTGGGGACTGATAGGTCTGATGTTTCAAAGTTTTTCTTTATGTTTTGTACAAAGATATTTATACCATAAACATTTCGAGATATTCAACTTATTACGTAAATAATTTTAAAACAAATAAAATATAAATTACTATTAGATCAACACAGACGTATATGATATCCGAATCCCAAAATTTTTGCCTAATAAATGATTTCTGGGATGTCAACTTTACCTTTGAAGCAAAGATTTTATTTTTAAAATTTATTAGGCTTCGATTGCATTAATTCTGATAGTGGTAACATTTGCATAATCGATATATGTACTTAAAAACTTTATAAATTTATACAATTCATAAATTAAAATATTGGTGTGAGTAATTATTTGTGTTGTTTATCTGGTGTATTATATATCAAAAGGCGGATGCGACTTATGTGTAGATATATGTATATTTTTATAATAATTTTTAATTTATTGTCGTTCCCCCTTTTTTTTTTGGCAGAGAAATAAAGAATTTTAATTATTGATAATAAATATTGAGGCAAATCATGCTAACAAAGATGCAACCACCTAATTAGATGCCAATTCTCATTGTCATTCGACTTCCTATGTATGTTTTGATACGAAATAATTGATATACTTAATCAGCATTGATACTCTAATAAGTCAAATAATTTACTTTTTATAAAAAAAAAAAAACTGAAATTTATATTATTATAAAAGAAAATATGTTTTGGTATCAATTTTTGAATACCCAAATTTATTCTTTATTTTATTTCTTTCTTTTAAAAAAATTTAGTCAAATAATTTAAGTATTTTTTAATAATTTCACAATTATATTTTTTTTTCCATTTTAACTACCCACTACCCCACATTTCTCTCTCACCTTACTTCTCCATATTTATTATAATTTATTCTTTAATTTTTTTTGTTTATTATCTCACACCAAAATTCTTTTTATATACTAGCGAGAACCGCGTACAACAACTAGTAATTAATAGAAACACCCACCTTTTTCAATAACTCTTCCAAAAAACATACCAAATATCAATTATTTTACACCCATTTTTCATGACATATTAGATTAATATAAAAAAATCAAATGCCTTAAAATTAAAGCTACTTGAAAGGGAAATGACTTCTCCTAATTCCTGCCCATGTTTATTTGAAGAATGTGCAAGTCATGAACTTCTGAGTAGTTGGCTACACGACTGCACCCACATCCTTTCTGCTATAAGTCTATTTTTCAACTACCATTAGAGATCATCATCATCATCTTGATATGGACTTTTAATTTTAAACCACATCATTCACCGTTTGCGCTGCCCTGCTCGTTAATTTATATATATACTATATAAAAAAAATCTTTTTATCTTATAAATAGCAACTATGACACCGCAATATTAATTTTATTATTATTATGCCAATAATATTCCTAAGTTGATTTTTTTTTTTGTTTCTTTGCTGCTTTCTTTCTTTATTTTTTTTTCTTTTTAGAAATATGATGTGTTGTTTTATATAGAAATTGTTTTATTCATAATATATTTTAAATATAGAATATTATTTATTATGTACACGCATATGTGGCACCCTCATACGTGTGTACACAATTAATTTAATTTTTTTTAAAAATAATATTATTTTTAAACTATATTAATTAGATTAGTATAATATTAAAAATTACAAAATATGGAAAAAATAATTAAAAAAAAACAAGAGAATAAAAAGAAATGTGGAAGTTGAGAAAAGAGAAAACGAGAAGTTAAGAAGAGAATAAAGAAAATTAATAAAATATTAATTATGGCAGATGATGCTTTTAGATGTATAACACTCAAAATCATATCTTTTTAGTCCCACAGCACTTTTTTAGTCGCAAACAATGCCTTTTAATATCAAAACCACAACGTACATGACTTGTTGGTGTTAAGTTGTGAAGATTGATTTGAAGAAGAAAAGGATAACCTGATTCAACTTAGAATTCCCAAGTTGAGTTGGAGAAGGATAACCCGATTCAAAGTTGAGTTGGAGAAGGATAACCTCATTCAACTTAGAAATCCCAAGTTGAGTTGGAAAAAGGATAAGTCATGGCTATATATACTACTCTTATTAGCATTGTTTTAATAGAGCAAAGTAGAATAGAGTAGAGAGAAAAGAAAGAATTGAGACGAGGGTGAGTGTTGT